>NC_037685.1:80016012-80316012 GCF_003255815.1 Theropithecus gelada | reverse complement strand
CTGCCTTTGACATTTTCTGACCCATAACCTTTTTCTTTTTCCTCTTGCTTGGCTTGCTCACTCTCCCTCTCCATCTTAGGTCCCATTTCCTTTGAAAACCAGCTATATGTGAAATTATAGTCTTACTATATGTATATACTTTTCTGTTTCTTTTATTTAATTTAAAATTAGGTATTATGAACACTTGTAGAAGCTGTGGCATAGTGAAAAAAACACTTGACTCGGAATGAGAATTGCTTAGAGTCCCAGCTCTGCTATTTCATGGTCAGTAACTTAACTGCTTTGAGCTTAAGCTTTCTCATCTATAAAATAGGAATAATATGAACTTACAGCATTGTTTTAAATATTAAACTAAATAAAAATATATACATATATATGTTGTGTTATATAGGGACACTAAATATGAATGCAAACTGTATACAAATGTCAAGTAGTTGTATTCTTTCATTTCCTCTTTTTCTCAAACTCAAGAACTAAAGTTAAATGTAAGCTGGTTTGTTTTTGTTATAACCCTTGATTTTTTTTTTTTGTTATAACCCTTAATTTTTTTTTAGATTTAGTTGGTCAGTGACTATAAATAGGAAAACGATTCCCTATTCTTATAGTATTATAGTTTTATAAATTTACTATTGTTTTGCTCATTTCTCTGAGAACAGCAGCATATTAAGCTACTGTCATCACTAATTCATAAGTATGCTTGAGTTAGTTTATGAGATTAACCCAATTTGCAGTGGAGTGCTGGAAGGAATATGACTAAGGATGGTTATGTTTTGAAGAATGAGTCAGGGATGAGAGGTCGTCAGGTTCAGTGACCTGGAGAAGCCTTGAGCAGCCACAGAACCTCAGGTTCAAAGTGCTCTCCAAGAATTGGGGAGTTAGGGAGGAGTATACCAAAGAAAAACTTTGGGTGTCTTACGACTTTCTTTGGCATTGGCTCAGATAACAAAAGAGGAACATAAGAAACAGTTATGTAAGTTCCCCTTCTTTTACGTGGCATAACAAATATAAATTAAAATTTTTGAGAAGAAGTTAATTTAAAAATTATTTTGGAAGTAAGGCATTTAGTTCCCTAAAATAGACTTGCACATTATTGTCAAGTAAACTTTTATTCTCTGGAATCCTTGGCGAAAGGAAGTATCTTTCTGAACATTTGAATTTTCCATATAGCTGAAGATTAAGCCTTCAAATGCAGAGATAAATTGATTACTCTTGTGGATTACTTTAATTTTTAAAATAAAATGTATTATATACTTGCCTTCCCTCCTGAATAATATAAGTTTTAAAACTGATGATTCAAAACTATTATGAAGATTTGTTATTGTGATAATAAGATAGCAGGCAACTCTTAACTTTGTTTATTCAATTGACGTGACACATACCTAGAACGTAATTATAAGTGAATGTGATACTCCATAGATGCAGCCATCCTCCTTCTCTAGCCCGTAGAAAAGTACATACTTCTTGGTCGAATGAATAAATGAATGAATGAAAAGGAGTGAAAGTTTAGTACAGTTCAATTGTAAGCATTTCAACTACATACAGTATTTTCAGGAAGGAGGCGCTTCCTTCCTGCCATTATTAGCCTACTTGTAGAAACCTACTATGTTATCTCTATGAACTGGAGGCGTGGACGATCAGCCTGCAGGCGGCAACTCTCCTTCTCAAGCCTAAAGTATCTATATAAGCTAGTGACAGCTTGATAAAATTCTGTCTGACTTCAAACTTACTCCAACAACACAGAACCCCCCACTCCCATGTCTCTTGGTTCATGGCTTGCACTGGGACAACCACTTCTATGTTACCTCGAGTACTAGGACTGTGTTTGCCATACCTAGTGGCATGTTAGTATGTGAATTGATTGAATGAATGTAGTAATGAGAATGAGGGATCAAAGCAGAGGTAAAAGAATTGGACCAAAAGAAGGTGTCAGGACACACCAGTGAGCCATTTTTCTGGAGGAATTAGTAAATTGTTTAGAAGATAATTCAAACTCTTTGGAGTAATGATGATATGATTTCAGTAAGTGAATAGCCTCTCCTGGTGCTTCTTTGGAGAGAACAACAGTCATTTGACTGTAAAATTTCTGGTATGTTTTGATAACAGAAAGGAAAAATTATTATTTTAAGGATGGACTACAGCTTTTGCCAGATAACCTAGGAGAATGGCACATTCTTTACAGAGAAAAAAAGTGAATTTTTATTTAGAAGATACCATGATTGGCTTTTTTGTTAGTTTGAAAGGCTGAAGTCTCTAGGCAATTTCTGGAAGGAAAAGACTGAAAGAAAAAAGCTTAGATTTCCTTGGCAGAGAAAAGTAACAGAAATGTGAGAAATGCCCTCTTTGGCTAAGGTTGATAGGAGTAGGAAATAGAAGAAAGATAGGAGAAAGGTTTGGAGGGACGGAGAGAGAGGGATCCAGAACCATGACAAAAGGAAGGTGTTCGTGGAGAAAGAGGATCAGGAAGACTGAGGAACCTTTCATAAAAGTGATCTGTAGACTTCCACTTGAAGGTGTTTCTGCACTGTGCTGTAATTATCCTTTGTTCACCTTAAACCTTTGTAAAGGAACTCTGTACTAATCATACATGTTGAGGCCGGGCACAGTGGCTCATGACTGTAATCCCAGCACTTTGGGAGGCCGAGGCGGGTGGATCACGAGGTCAGGAGATCGAGACCAACCTGGCTAACACGGTGAAACTTCCTCTCTATTAAAAATATAAAAATTAGCCGGGCGTGGTGGCGGGCCCCTGTAGTCCCAGCTACTCAGGAGGCTGAGGCAGGAGAATGGCATGAACCCGGGAGGCGGAGCTTGCAGTGAGCCAAGATTGCACCACTGAACTCCAACCTGGGTGACGGAGCGAGACTCCATCTCAAAACAAAAACAAAGCAACAACAACAACAACAACAACACATGTCGAGTGAAGAAGGGATGGTTTTCTATACTTGGAGTAAACTGAGTGTTGAAAAAATAAACAGTTGCTGGAAACAAGGCAAGGAATGGGGGTTGAAGGGTGCTAGGAGCAGGGGTTTGGAACCCTGAGCTGACAGCAGTGATGGTGGCTGGCAGCACTGACTTAGACTGGGTGGCAGGGACTGACTCAGGAATCTTTGACAAACCCACTTCTCTGTCAGGAATCTAGAGGAAAGTGGCCCATTGGGGTAGGGACAATACTGGAGGATCCTGCTATCATCATGTGAATAATGGCTAGGAGGTCGGCCTTTGGGTTAAATAAAAATCTCATTATGTAGCTATAAATTTTTATCTAACCCTTTAAGCCTTAAAATTGCAGACAGACAAGAACCATTTCAGCATACTATTATGAGGTTCAAAAAATGATTTGTGACTGAGTTTGCAAGGCTTCTGATTTTTATGGGCTCAGGATCAAACTCAGCTGTGTTTTTTGAGGTTTGGCTACTATTCAAAACACAGCTTTATACTCTTTGATGTTTTGAAACACAACGTGATAAGAGATCAAAGGAGGGAAAATGTATTGCCTATAAGGTCTGATACATTCATTTTAAAGGCAGGTGTGCCTTGCAAAACTAGGGGGTGGATGCAAAGTGAACTGTTCAGGCTGAATAAGCAGCTCAAATAAGCAGAAAATTGTCTTCTGTGGTAACTTAATCCCTAATGATTATTTCTTGCCACATTAAAAAAAAAAAATTAGCAAAACAGGCCCAGTGCAGTGGCTCACGCCTATAATCCCAGCTCTTTGGGAGGCTGAGGTGGGAGGATTGCTTAAGCCCAGGAGTTTGAGACCCCCTGGGCAACATGGCAAAACCCTGTCTCAACAAAAAAAAAAAAAAAAAAAAGTAGGCCATGCGTGCCTGTGGTCCCAGCTACTCAGGAGGCTAAGGTGGAAGAATCACAGTGGTTGAGGCTACAGTGAGCCAAGATTGTGCCACTGCACTCCAGCTTGGGTAATAGAATGAGACCCTGTCTCAAAAGAAAAGAAAAAAAAGCAAAAGAAACACTCCAGGATCAACTTTTCTGCTTTTCATTAAGCCATTTTGTAGTCCTACATTTTGTAAATGTTTATCCTCTAACAATCTTTTTCTATTCCCTGGACCCGATTAAAGTGGTCCTTGGCCAGGCACGGTGGCTCCCGTCTGTAATCCCAGCATTTTGGGAAACCTGAGGTCAGGGGTTCGAGACCAGCCTGGCCAATGTGGCAAAACCCCATCTGTACTAAAAATATAAAAATTAGCTCTGGCCATGGTGGCATGCACCTGTAATCCCAGCTACTCAGGAGGCGGAGGCAGGAGAATAGCTTGAACCCGGGAGGTGGAGGTTGCAGTGAGCCAAGATCGCACCATTGTACTCCATCCTGGGCAACGAGAATGAAACTCCATCTCAAAAAAAAAAAAGGCAAAGAAAAAAAAAAGTGGTTCTTTACCTTTGGTTTTATTACTGTAAAAATATAACAGAAATTGTAAAGCCTTAAAATACCAGCTTTGACTGTACTTCATACATTTAACAATTTGAAATGCTTACTATGCATGTCAGCCATTGATTTTATTTAATTATATTTGATCTTGGTTTTATTTGATTGTTTATATACTTCGTGCTCATCACTGGACAAATTAAAGAATTTACAATCTCAGGTAGGGAAATACTATGTCATAGAAAATGGAATTTTATGTTATCATTACCCTATTGCCTTCCTAAAATTAATGAATATAAGCTTTAGAAGGCCTTTATCCTAAAGGGGAATGTAATTTATGGGTGATTAAAAATGGTATTTGGCATCAGGCTCTTAATTAGATGTGAAACCTGTTAGTTATTTGTAATAAAATTAAGACAGTGACCATTAGTTTGATTG
Source organism: Theropithecus gelada (assembly GCF_003255815.1). Classification (NCBI taxonomy): domain Eukaryota; kingdom Metazoa; phylum Chordata; class Mammalia; order Primates; family Cercopithecidae; genus Theropithecus; species Theropithecus gelada. The sequence goes on along the minus strand of NC_037685.1, from coordinate 80,311,190 downwards.
TACCAGACATTTTAAGGAATGTAATCTGCATGAGGATGAAGGCTGCTTGCGCTGTGTATAACGTGTTGTGTCTGCCCACTCCCTGTCCTTTCTGGGGAATGCTCCCTCCTTCTCCACTCACATGGTTACCATGGGAACAACCATTTTGGGTGACATGACACCCTGGACAACACACAGCTGAATGACCTGCAAGTGGATATCTGACCAAAAGAGGGCCAGAGGCTTTCTGCAGGAATTCTGGAACTAGAACTGAGACAGAACCCCAGTATCTAGCCAGGTGCTAAAGATAGTAAATGCAGTTTTTCCATCAGTGGCCATATTTTTCACTATGTGGACTAAAGAAACAGAAGAAGCCAGCCTGCAGAGACAATAGAATGACAAAGATATTGGGACAGTGGGGTAGATAATCTCCCATATAAATTCCAACAGATAGATTTCATGTAATATGTAAATTTAATTATATTTAAATTTTTTTGAGAGCAACTTTGAGCTAGCTTGTACTTTCATTCCCTGTATCTTTCCCAATATGCATAAATTAGTTCAGTTTGAATTTTAGTCCCCAGCAAGATCCCTCACTCATCCATTCAGTGGCCACCCCTCACCCTGCAGACTGTTCTGCCTCTCTACTTCTGCTACTGAAATTCAGCACAACCATTTGCTCCCACCCACCTCAACTCCCCCGCAACACACCAGCAAGAATAGAGAAGTCCATGACTTCAGTGGCTATAATTTTCATTTTTTAAAATTATGATACAATTTATAAATAGTAACATTCACCCTTTTTAGTGCACAGTTCTGTAATGAAGAACAGTTCCATCACCCTAAAAAATTTTCCTATGCCGGCAGGGCATGGTGGCTCATGCCTGTAATCCCAGCACTTTGGGAGGCCAAGGTGGGCAGATCACGAGGTCAGGAGATCGAGACCATCCTGGCCAACATGGTAAAACCCTGTCTCTACTAAAAATACAAAAATTAACCAGGTGTGGTGGTGTGCACCTGTAGTCCCAGCTACTTGGGAGGTTGAAGCAGGAGAATCGCTTGAACCTGGCAGGCGGAGGTTGCAGTGAGCTGAGATTGTGCCACTTCAGCCCAGGCAACAGAGCAAGACCTCGTTTCAAAAAAAAAAAAAAAAAATTATCCTATGCCTCTTTGTAATCAGCTCCTTTTCCTGTCCCCAGCCTCTGGCAACCATTGATCAGTTTTCAGTCCTTATATTTTCACCATTGCAAAAAGATTGGGTAAACAGAATCATATGTATGTAGCCTTTTCAGCCTGGCTTCTGTCCGCATAATGCATTTGAGATTCATCCATGTTGTTGCCATGTATTAGGAGTCTGTGGCTTTTTATTGCTGAGTAGTAGTCCTTTGCATGGATGGACCACAGTTCATTTATCGATTCCCCACTTGTAGGATATTTTACATATTTCCAGTTTCTAGCAATTACAAATAAAGTGGCCATAACCATTTATGTATAGTATTTAGTGTGAACATAGGTTTTCATTTCACTTAGATAAATACCTAGGAGTGGGGCTGTTGGGGAATGTCAACTTTTTGTTTTGTTTTGTTGTTTTATTTTAGCCATTCTAATAAGGGTTTGTGATATCTCATTGTGATTTTAATTTGGATTTCCCTAATGACTAATGATGTTGAGCATCTTTTCATGTACATTTTTGCCACTATATCTCTTCTTTTATGAAGTATCTATTCAGATCTTTTGCCCCTTTTTAATTTTGTTGATTAATTTTGAGAATTCTTTATATACTGTATAAAAGTCAATGGCTTATGTTTTAAAGTGGGTGTTTTCTAGTCTCTGCCTTCTTTTCTCGTTTCCCTTTTCTCATCTATGCTATCCATGAGGGATGCTCTTTTTCAGCAATTATTCTGGTTGCTGTGACTGCTGTTCACTACCTATTTCTTCCCTCCTTTTCTCTTTTCTTATTTGATTTTAGTTAATACTTCCATATATATCATTCATTCAGCAAATAATTGTGGAGCATTTCATGTTAAAGCTGACTTTTTTGAATTTGCCAGCAAACACAAGGGCTGCTTCTTCAGGTTTGGGATCTTATTGGTCACATTGTATGTAACCTGAGAATTGCCAGCTAATTTTTGGCATTTTGGGTCATTTCTGGATGTTGCTTCTTTATTATCAAAGTTACTTTGAGAGTTGTTGTTGTTTTTTTTCTGGCCACTCCTGAGTCCAGGACTTGAGATCTGGCAACCTGTGGGTTGCAAAAAACTGGTTTTGAAATAGTTAAGGTTTCACTCCAGTTAGATTTGGCATTGCAAATTGAGAACTACAAAGATTAACGTGTAATGTAGAGATCATTATTCACCAGCTTGTACCTGTTTCAGTGTTCTGTAATCCTTTCTATTCTAATCCTTTCCTCTGTTTTGGGAGTCGGTCCCTGGTAGCAGAACTTGTTTTTGTTATCCACAGGGGGCTTCCTTTGCCTTTGCACCCATTTGCTAATGAACTAGAAGAATGTTTTCCTCTGTGTAAAAGTTGGATAGAGTTCTGTGGAGCTTCGTTTCTACTGTTCACTGGAATGCTGTATGGAATGTTCTTGTGGCATTTCACTGGGAAGTATGAAAAACATGTTCCTATGACATTTCAAAGAGGGTTGATATTTATTCTGCAATATTACACTGTAGGGTCTAGAAATTTTGAACAAAACATGATTTCTTTCATTTTAAAACCAATTTATGCTTACAGCTATATCTTTTTTTATACAGCAAATATAGTCTTTAACATCAGTATAGTCTTTAACCATCAGTGGCATGATCTCAGCTCACTGCCACCTACACCTCCTACCTACACCTCTCAGGCTCAAGTGATCCTCCCACCTCAGCCTCCCAAATAGCTGGGACTGTAGGCGTATGCCACTACACCCAGCTAATTTTTATATATTTTTTTTTTGTAGAGATGGGTTTTCACCATGTTGCCAAGACTGATCTCAAACTCCTGGGGTTCAACTGATCCTCTAGCCTTGACCTCTCAAAGTGCTAGAATTACAGGCATGAGCCACCATGCCCAGCCTATAAACATTTTTTCGTGTTTTTAGATTATGAGAGCAACTGATTTTAAAGTATCCTTTTCAATTGAAGATTCACTTCCTAATTGGTTTTTGTGTGAACATAAGTTTTCATTTCTCTGTGATAGATGCAAAGAGCACAATTGCTGTTATGGTTAGCTGCATGTTTAGCTGTTTAAGGAACTGCTAAAGTGTTTTCCAGATTGGCTATACTGTTTTACATTTTCACCACAATCTATGAGTACGGTTTTTCTTCATTCTTGCCAGCATTTGATGTTGTTGCTGTTTTTTACTGTAGCCATTTTGATAGGCATGTAGTAATAGTTCATTGTGGTTTTGATTTTCATTTCCCTAATGGTTAACGATGTTGAACATCTTTTATGTACTTGTTGCCATTTGTATATCCTCTTTGGTAAAATGTCTCTTCATGTCTTTTACCCATTTTCTCTTTTTTGTTTATTTTTATTTTATTTTTTAAGTAGAGATGGGATCTTGCTATGTTGCCCAGGCTACTCTCAAACTCCTGGCTCAAGCAATCTGCCTGCTTCAGCTTTTCAAAGTAATTTCATGCCTGGGATTATAGGCACGGGCCACCCCACCCCGCCTTTTGTCCATTTTCTAGTTAGATTGTTTGTTTGTTTGAGGCAGGACCTTGGTCTGTTGCCCAGGCTGGAATTCAGTGGCACAATCTCAGTTCACTGCAGCTTCTGCCTCCAGGGCTCAAGCGATTCTTGTGCCTCAGCCTCCCGAGTAGCTGGGATTACAGGCATGCACCACCACACCCAGCTAATTTTTGTATTTTTAGTAGAGACAAGGTTTCACCATGTTGGTCAGCCTGGTCTCAAACTCCTGACCTCAGGTGATCTGCCTGCCTTAGCCTCCCAAAACACTGGGATTACATGAGTGAGCCACCATGCCTGGCAGATTGCTTGTTTTTTATACTATTAAGTTTTTTGGGCTTTGGTTGGGGGGTTGGGTTTTGGAGAGAGGACATTTGGAGAGCATGGGTTGTTTTTTTTTTAGACAGAGTGTCGCTCTTGTTGCCCAGGTTTGAGTGCAATGGCATGATCTCAGCCCACTGCAGCCTCTGCCTCCTGGGTTCAGACGATTCCCTTGCCTCAGCCTCCCGAGTAGCTGGGATTACAGGTGCATGCCACCACACCTGGCTAATTTTTGTATTTTTAGTAGAGATGGGATTTCACCATCTTAGCCATGCTGGTCTCGAACTCCTGACCTCGTGAGAGCATGGGTTTTTATTTATTTCCTTTTTCTCTTTTAATTTTTGTGGGTACATAGTAGGCAGTGTATATGAGATATTTTAGTACAGACATGTAATGTGTAATAACCACACCATGGAAATTTGGGTATCCATCCTCTCAAGCATTTATCCTTGGTGTTACTGGATCTTATTCATTGTTTCTATTGTTTTTTGTACCCATTAACCATCCCCATCCCCCATACACATACTCCCCTACTACCTTCCTAGCCTCTGGTAACCATGCTTCTATTCTTGATTTTCATGAGTTCATTTGTTTTAATTTTTAGATCCTACAAATAACTGAGAGCATCTGATGTTTGTCTTTCTGTGCCTGGTTTATTTCACTTAAAATAATGACTTCCAGTTCCATCCATGTTGTTGCAATGACAGAATCTCATTCCTTTTTATGGCTGAATAGTACTTTATTGTATATAGGTACCACATTTTCTTTATCCTCATTTTGTCATCTGTTTTTGGACACTTAGGTTGTTTCCAAATCTTGGCTATTGTGAACAATACTATTAACAAATATGGGAGTGTTAATATCTCTTTTATATACTGATTTCCTTTCTTTTGGGCATATACCTAAGAGTAGGACTGCTAAATCGTGTGGTAGCTCTATTTGTAGTTTTTTTTTTTTTTGTCTTTGAGATGGAATCTTGCTCTGTTGCCCAGGCTGGAGTGCAGTGGCATGATCTCGGCTCACTGCAAGCTCCTCCTCCCAGGTTCACGCCATTCTCCTGCCTCAGCCTCCCGAGTAGCCGGGACTACAGTGCCCGCCACTAGGCCCTGCTAATTTTTTTGTATTTTTAGTAGAGACGGGGTTTTACCACGTTAGCCAGGATGGTCTCGATCTCCTAACCTCGTGATCCGCCTGCCTCAGCCTCCCAAAGTGCTGGGATTACAGGCTTGAGCCACCACACCCAGCCTCTATTTGTAGTTTTTTGAGGAACCTCCAAATTGTTCTCCATAGCAGTTGTACCAGTTTACATTCCTACCAACAGCATATGAAGTTTTCCTTTTCCCCACATCCTCACCAGCAATAGTTGTTACCTGACATTTAGATAAAAGGCATTTTAACTGTGGTGAGATGATATCTCATTGTAGTTTTGATTTGCATTTCTCTGATAATCAGTGATGTTGACCACCTTTTCATTGAAGGCCTGTGTTCTGTAGGTTGTCTTTTCACTTTGTTGATTGTATCCTTCACTGTGCAGAAGCTTTTAAATTTGATGTGGTCCCATTTGTCCATTTTTGCTTTGATTGCCTGTGCTTGTGGGGTTTTGCTCAAGAAGTTTTTGCCCAGACCAAGGTCGTGGAGAGTTTCCCTAATATTTTCTTTTAGTAGTTTCATAGTTTCATAGATCTTAGATAAAAGTCTTTAATCCATTTTGATTTGATTTTTGTATGTGACAAGAAATAGGGGTCTAATTTCATTCTTCTGCATATGAATATTCAGTTTTCTTTGCACGATTTGTTGAAGATTGTCTTATGTTCTCAGCATCTTTGTAAAAAATGAGTTCACTGTAGGTGCGTAAATTTGTTTCTGGGTTCTTTGTTCTGTTCCATTGATCTGTGTGTCTGTTTTTATGCCAGTACCATGCTGTTTTGGTTACTATGTAGCTCTGTAGTATAATTCAAAGTCAAGTCATGTGATTTCTTCAGTTTTGTTCTTTTTGCTCAGGAAGGTTTTGGCTATTCTGTGTTTTTTGTGGCTCCATGTAAATTTTGGATGGTTTTTTCTATTTCGATGAAGAATGTCATTGGTACTTTGACAGGGATTGCACTGAATCTGTAGATTATGTTGGGTAGTATGAACATTTTAACAATATTGTTTCTTTCAATCCATGGACATGAGTATCTTTCCTTCTTTGCATGTCCTCTTTAATTTCTTTCATCAGTTTTTTTATACTTTTCATTATGGAGATTTTTTACTTCTTTGGTTAAGTTAATTTCTAGGTATTTATTTATTTGTTGCTATTATAAATGAGATTTCTTTTTTGATTTCTTTTTCAGCTTGTTCACTGTTAGCACATAGAAATGCTACTGATTTTTGTATGTTGATTTTTGTATCCTGCAACTTTATTGAATTTGCTCATCAATTCTAATAGTTTTTTTGTGGAGTCTTTAGTTTTTTCCAAATATAAGGTCATATCATCTGCAAACAAGGATAATTTGACTTTTCTCTTCCAATTTGGATGCCCTTCATTTCATTCTCTTGTTTGATTGCTCTAAGACTTCCAATATTATGTTGAATAATGGTGGTAAAAGTTATCATGTTCCAGATCTAAGATCTGCTACTGTTGTATTGGGATCTATCTCTCACTTTAGCTCTAATAATACTTGCTCTTCATTTCATTCTCTTGTTTGATTGCTCTAGCTAAGACTTCCAGTATTATGTTGAATAACAGTGTTAAAAGTTATCGTGTCCCAGATCTGAGATCTGCTACTGTTGTATTGGGATGTATCTCTCACTTTAGTTCTAATAATATTTGTTTTACATATCTGGATGCTCCAGTGTTTGGTGCATATATATTTACAATTGTTATATCCTCTTGCTGAAATGACCCCTTTGTTATTATATAATGACTTTCTTTGTCTCTTCTTACAGTTTTTGTCTTGAAATCTGTTTTGTCTGATGTAAGTATAGCTACTCCTCCTCGGTTTTGTTTGTTTGTTTTCATTAGCATGGAATATCTTTTTCCATGTCTTTATTTTCAGTCCATGTGTATCTTCATAGGTGAGGTGTGTTTCTTGTAGGCAACAGATCATCTGGGTCTTGTTTTTTTCATCCATTCAACCACTCTATGTCTTTTTTTTTTTTTTTTTTTTTGAGACAGGGTCTCACTCTGTCATCCAGGCTGGAGTGCAGTAGCACAGTCACAGCTCACTGAACCGTTGACCTCCTGGGCTCAGGTGATCCTTACACCTCAGCCTCCCAAGTAGCCACTCTGTGTCTTTGGATTGCAGACTTTAGTCCATTTACATACAATGTTATTACTGACAAGTAGGGGCTTACTCCTGCCATTTTGTTATTTGTTTTCTGGTTGTTTTTTATTGTTTCTTCCTTCTTTACTTCCATTCTGTCTTCCTTTTAGTGAATGTGATTTTCTCTGGCGGTGTGCTTTAATTTCTTGGTTTTTATTTTTTGTGTATCCATTGTATGTTTTTTTATTTGAGGTTACCATGAGGCATGCATATACCATCTTATAACCCATTGTTTTAGGCTGATGACAACTTAATACTAATTACATAAAGAAATGCACAGAAAGAAAACTAATAAGAGCCCTACACCTTAACTTCCTCCCCTGCTTTTTAACTTTTTGTTGTTTCTCTTTGTGTCTTATTGTACTGTTTATACCTTGAAAAGTTGTTAATATTTTTGGTTGGTTCATCATTTAGTCTTTCTCCTTAAGACAAGAGTAGTTTACACACAACCATTACAGTGTTATACTATTCTGTGTTTTTCTATGTGCTTCCTATTTCCAGTGGATTTTATACCTTCAGATGATTTCTTCTTGCTCATTAACATCCTTTTCTTTCACATTGGAGAACTACCTTTAGCATTTCTTGTAGGATGGGTCTAGTATTGATCAAATCCCTCAGCTTTTGTTTGTCTGGGAAAGTCTTTAATTCTCCTTCGTGCCTGTAGGGTATTTTCACCAGATATACTGTTATAGGGTAAAAGATTTGTTTCCTTCAGCACATTAAATATGTCATGCCACTCTCTCCTGGCCTGTAAGGTTTCCACTGAAAAGTCTGCTGCCAGATGTATTGCAGCTCCATTGTATGTTATTTGTTTCTTTTCACCTGCTGCTTTTAGGATTTTTTTTTTTTTTTTTTTTTTTTTTTACGTTGGGAGTTTGAATTAAATGCTTTGAAGTAGTCTTCTTTGGCTTAGGTCTGCTTGGTGTTCTATAACCTTCTTATATTTGAATATTCACATCTTTCTCTAGGTTTGGGAAGTTCTCGGATATTATCTCTTAGAGTAAGTTTTTTACCCCTATCTCTTTTTCTACCTCCTCTTTAAGGTCAGAAAGTCTTAGATTTGCCTTTTTTAGACTATTCCCTAGATATTGTAGGCATTCTTCATTGGTTTTTATTCTTTTTTCTTTTGTCTCCTCTAACTGCATGTTTTCGGATAGCCTGTCTGCAAGCCACTAATTCTTTCTTCTGCTTAATCAATTCTGTCATTAAGAGGCTCTGATGCATTCTTCAGTATGTCAATTGCATTTTCAACTCTAGAATTTCTACTTGATTATTTTTAATTATTTCAATCTCTGTATTAAATTTAATCTCTGTATTAAATTCATGATAGAATTCTGAATTCTTTCTCTGTGTTATCTTGAATTTCTTTGAGTTTCCTCAGAACAGTGATTTTGAATTCTCTGTCTGAAAGGTCATATATCTCTGTTCTCCCAGGATTGGTCCCTGGTGTCTTATTTAGTTCAATTGCTGAGGTTATATTTTCTTGGATGGTGTTAGTGCTTGTAGATATTTATCAGTATCTGACAGGACAGTGAGATCTAGGCAATCTCATTAATGCTTAATTTCCTTATTTATAATATATGTATATACATATTTACATTTGTACATTTTAGAAAACATATATTATAAATCCTTGCTTTCTTTTTTATAATATGTATATTATAAGGTTGTTGTATGCATGCCAGAAAAAAATTAACAAAAAGAATATGAAATTTAAAAAAATAAGGTTGTTGTGGAAATTGGATAATACCTGTAAAACTCTTAGCATAAGTGCCTTGCACAGAGTAAGCACTCAGTATTTGCTGCTGTGAAGGTGGAGGTAGAGGTAGTAGGGAAGAGGAGGTACTGATCAATGTGGCAAAGGACATGGTTGTAGTACAGAGAGTGGCACTCATCCCAGGGGAGAATACTCCTGAACTGAATCTTAAAGAACGACAGAGTTCATGAAAAATCAAAGCGCATTGGCAAAGATATAGAACCATATAAAATGTTGTGTATATGTGCTGCAGCAATTTGGTGCTAATAGAACTTGATGTAGGAATTGGAAATGATAGTTAGCTGATGAGACTGGAAAAGTTGGCCACTGTCAAGTCATTGAAGGTACTGGACTTTTTTCTTTCTTTCTTTTTTTTTTGACACGAAGTCTTGCTCTGTTGCCTAGGCTGGAGTGCAGTGGCATGATATTGGCTCACTGCAACCTCTGCCTCCCAGGTTCAAGCGATTCTTCTGCCTCAGCCTCCCAAGTTGCTGGGACTACAGGTGTGCACCACCACAGTTGGTTAATTTTTGTATTTTTACTAGAGATGGGGTTTCACCATATTGGTCAGGCTAGTCTTGAACTCCTGACCTCCTGATCTGCCCCCCTCAGCTTCCCAAAGTGCTGGGATTACAGGCGTGAGCCACTGCGCCTGGCCTTTTTGTGTTGGACTTTTTTCTAAGCAAAAGGGAGACGTTGAAGAGTTTAAGGAGAGAGATGACATGGTCATATTTGCATTTCTAGCTAGCTCACTCTGATAGGGTGAGGATGCTTTGAAGTGGAGACAGTAACTGAAGCAAGCTCTTTAATAGTTCATTTGAGAGATGACGGCCAGAACTAGGGCCATACTGATTGAGAGTGCAATGTCATTGTATTACTATGTTCTCACACTGCTGTAAGGAAATACCTGAGACTGGGTAATTTATAAAGGAAAGAGGTTTAATTGACTCACAGTTCCACACTGCTGGGGAGGCCTCAGGAAACTTACAATCATGGTGGAAGGGGAAGCAGGCACAGACCTTCACATGGCAGCAGGAGAAAGAAGAGTGAACGAACAATGGGGAAAGAGCTCCTTATAAAACCATCAGATCAAGTGAGAACTGAATCACTATCATGAGAACAGCATGGGGGAAACCACTCCCATGATCCAATCACCTCCCACCAGGTCCTGCCCTCCACACGTAGGGATTATGGGGATTACAATTCATGATGAGATTTGGGTGAGGACACAGAGCCAAACCATATCAGTCATTCTTGTACATATTTTTCATATAGTAAACTCAGGTCCAGTCCAAGATTTCGTTTGAAAAACCAGGCTAGACAGGTTGTAAGGTATATGAGAGTGCAGGTCTTGTCCATGAGGACTCTAAGAAGCCCTATCCATGATTGCGTACCTGGTTCCTCTGTCTCACTGATTCAGTGATCTCTTCTATTCTTGTAGGCTAGATATGATTTGTTATGATCACCTACATCAAATACTTCCACCTAATGGAAAACCCACTTTTTTTTTTTTTTTTAAGTCAAGGCACTAGGGTGAAGAAGAGTGAATAAAGTGATAACTTGAAGACAAAAAATACTAGAAAGTAGATCAAAGAAAAAGGAATTTGATTTTAACCTACATTTTACTAAAATCTTATTTTCTTCATCTATTTTCCTTCCTTATTCATGAAGGTTTAAAAATGAAATCATAATTTTTTTCTTGCATAAAGGTAGACAGTGAAAAAACAAAGAATTCAGTTCTGTTGTATTCACTTTATGTCCTCCTGTGCTCTGTGGGAAATGGACTTCCAGTTGGTCAAATTTCCCCCAGCACAAATCCTGCAGCAAGGAGCTGCATCCATTTTGTAGATAGGGGTCTATGGGAAGAGTAAGTTAACATTTTTTGCATATTAGAAAGGATGGTACCATTTCTGTCTGTGTGTGTATGTATGTAAGTATATATTCCACATACTATACAATTCATCCATTTAGAGTGTACAGTTTAATTGCTGTTTGTTTCTTTAACAGGGAAAAAAAGATGTGACCCAGATATTTAACAACATCCTGAGAAGACAGATAGGCACTCGGAGTCCTACTGTGGAGTATATTAGTGCTCATCCTCATATCCTGTTTATGCTCCTCAAAGGGTAGGTACATGGCTTCCTTTCAAGTAGGGCTAAGTTTTTAATTGTTGTTGAAAGTACATAGCATTAACCTCATTTGAGATATGATCAGTTCCCTTTTAGAACTGCAGTCAAGGTATTTGTCTTGTGTGAGGTCAGCCCTCTAGATCTGTCTCTGTGATTACTTAGGCTGCAGCAAAATTTCTTTGCACCTTAATGTTTCTAAATGTTATGTTTCCATTTACTGCCTTCCTTTCCTCTACAGTTCTGCTATTTCTGTCTCTTCCTACTACAGTATTGCTTATGCTTCCCTATCTGCCCTATTCGTAGCTGCCCACTTACCCTTTTCCTGACTGCTTGAGACTGAATGCCCTCAATATACACACAAGCACACACATATATATTCTGCTTCTGGGAACTGAAATACAGATATGAGAGTTTTTCCAGTAGCTAGCATCTGCCAAGGTGAATGTATGTGGGTCTATAGGGAAGCCATAGAAATGAAGTTGAGCTAGGTAATAGAATCCCTGATTATTATTTTTATGTACACTTATTTATAAATGTTTCTTGGGCATTTGGGGGCTACTCTGAATCATAATGACTGGAGATCTGGGTGTAGCAAAGCTTGAGGACAGCAGACCATCTTCTTCCTCCCCTTGTCTTTCTACTCCACTATCTTAAACCAGCACATCTCTTTATTTTATTATATTCTTGTTTTCAATCCTGCTGTTTCATACCTAGTCCATCTCACCTGTGTTCATTTTCTCTCTTGTACATTTTAAATATTTAATTGTATCAAAATAATACATTGTTTAAAAATCAGATATATCAATAAATAGTTCTTTGCCTCTTTCTTTTTTCTTTCTTTCATATATATGTGTGTGTGTGTGTGTGTGTGTGTGTGTGTATATATATATATATATATATATATTTTTGTTTTTTTTTTTTTTTTAAGACAGTGTCTTGCTCTGTTGCCCAGGCTGGAGTGCAGTGGTGCAATCTTGGCTCACTGCAACCTCTGCCTCCGGGGTTCAAGCAATTCTCCTGCCTCAGCCTCCTGGGTAGCTGGGATTACAGGTGCCCACCACCACACACGACTAATTTTTGTATTTTTAGTAGAGACAGGGTTTCACTATTTGGTCAGGCTGGTCTCGACCTCCTGACCTCAAGTGATCTGCCTGCCTCAGCCTTCCAAAATGGTAGAGTTACAGGCACGAGTCACTGCGCCCGGCCTCTTTGCCTCTTTCTTCTCCATTTTTCAGTCCTATTACCCAAAGACAACCACTTTTATCTTTTTTATTTGTTCATTTGTTTATTTGTTCATCATTGTTTTCATCATATATTTACCTCTGTGTTACAAATAATGGGCTTCTACTAATTTTTCATTTATCAATTTTAAGCAGTATCTTTGACAAGATAAACTAGATGATAGTCTTTTTACTGCCACCATTATTCTATTTCCTTTCCTTTATCTTCTTAATAAACTTTATCATAATTTTAAATTTTAATAATCACATTTAGATTATTATGACTGTGTAGTTATTATTTATTAGTGAGCAAAGTAGTATACTGTGATTACTTTGGTTTTGCGTACAAAATAATTGTTTTACTGGAGAATTGTTTCTTCAGTTCTGGAAAGGGAAAGATCCTTGTATCATGTATTAGTTAGGGGATGCAAAGCCTCTATAACACATAGACCCCAAAGTGAAGTGGCCTCACAGCAAGTTAAGTATATTTCTCATGTAATAGTGCAGAGCAGATGTTCTAGTTCATCAGGGGGTTCTGTCATCTTCAGCATGTGCTATCTAAGATCACTTTGTTCATTGCCATTTCAACCCACAGAAAGGTGAAAGTATATAAGAGATTTTATGTGTTTAGAGAATGACAAGAATTCTGGTGTGACTAGAGGTCTGTGTGAGTCAGAGGGAAGGGTGCAGGATGAGGTTGGAAAGACTGAGACCAGATTATGAAGAGCTTTCCAAGTCCTACTAGGGAGTTTGAATGTCATTCTGTAGGCAACATGGAGTCATCCAGGGACTAGACATGAGGAGTTCTGGTGGCAACGTAGAAAATGGCATGGGGTGGGAGGCTGAGATTCCAGCTTGGAAGAGTCTAGGCAAGAGATTATCAACAGAACTTTAATGGAGATACTAAGAATGAAGAGAATGGGTATTTGAAAACATTTCCATTTCTTTCCAATTCAAAAGTAATACATGGTTATTATTTAAAAACTAAAACATTTGAGAAATGCATAATAGAAAAAGAAAGTGCATCCCATAATCTTTCCATAAGAAATCATTATTGACAATTTGGGGACTACACCTCTGGTTTTAATTCTCTATTACAATGATTATCCCTTTGTTTTTCAACCCAAACTTTTAACTAATTCCTTCACATCCTGTTTTGTGTAAACCATTTACTCATTGTTTGCTATGTGCCAGCTATTGTAATGTTTTACTTATGTTATATTGTTTACTTTCCAAATACTATGAGGACTACATATTATTATTATTATTATTATTATTTTTTTTACCATTTTACAGATGAGGAAACTGAAACTCAGAGAGAGTAAGGATATTGCTCAAGATTATACAGCTAATACATGACAGAGCCTCGTTTTCCATGCAGATCTGACACTAAATCCCATGTTCCTTTCCATTAATATACCTTTAAGAAGATTCGAGGACCATTCAGATGTGAAGGGAGAGGGAATTGTTGATGCTCTTGAGGACAGGGTAGTGGAACAGTTGTGCCATAATCAGTTTTACCTGTTACCATTTTCTTTTTTTTTTTTTTTTGAGATGGAGTCTCGCTCTGTCACCCAGGCTGGAGTGCAGTGTTGCGATCTCGGCTCACTGCAAGCTCCGCCTTCTGGGTTCAAGCGATTCTCCTACCTCAGCCTCCTGAGTAGCTGGGACTACAGGTGCATGCCACCACGCCTGTCTAATTTTTTGTATTTTTAGTAGAGACAAGGTTTCACCTTGTTAGCCAGATGGTCTCAATCTCCTGACCTTGTGATCCGCCTGCCTTGGCCTCCCAAAGTGCTGGGATTACAGGCATGAGCCACCACACCCAGCCCGTGTTACCATTTTCTAATTTAGCACTGAATGCTAGAGATTTAGCCCTTCCTAAAAGTCAGGATTTTTACTGAATTATCTCTTGTGAAGTCACTTTAAAACCTAGGACATAACTTGATTGGTACATTTATACATCAAACAATAATATTAAATAAGAATATGATAGTAACATTCTATGTAGAACCTAAGTTTAACCACAAAGAGTGTAAGACAAAAAGCAATTGATAGTTGTCTATCAAAGAGAATTATCTGGATATGTGGTATTAAACATGGTGGAAAAGATTTGGAGCCCAAGTTTTATGAAAAGATTATAAATAAGGACTTACTCTAAATGAATTTGTCTTCTGGCTCAGGCAAATGACATTCTAGGGTACTGAGAGAACTTGAGAATGAGGTCACTGAACAGCTCTCAGTGATCCGTAAAGAACTGTGGCCAGTGTGTTCCAGAAGGCTGATGTTAAAATCATAAATTTCTCCCAATTATCCGTGTTTTTAAGTTTATTATAAAAATTTTTAAGCAGTTTCGTTTTGGCAATTATTTTATAGATGGTGCTATGTAGTTCACATTTCATCACATCAGGAGATGTACTTTTAGTAATACTAAGACCGAGCAATGGATTCAGATGGTGACAGTCTAATCCACTATAAAGTTTCCCATCGACCTTAAACTTGTTTTTCCATCCATTGATGAGCATTGCCTGATTCTGTCATTTCACTAGAGGTGACAAAAAGGTAATTTTGAATTCCATCATTTCTTTTGTATATTTTATTGGCTAAAGTAGTTTTATAGAGAATACTGTCATTCACCCACCACAGCTTCAGGCATTAGAATACTCTGAAGTACAGTTCATACAAGAGAGGCAGAATAAATGCTCAATTTTTTTCTTTTAATTATCATTTTAGAGAAAAATAAGATATCCTAGGAACTTTCATTAGTGTCTAATGAGTTATTTCCCTTCCTCCCTCTGCCTTTATATATGTGTGTGTGTATAAATATATATATATTTATATATGTACACAGACACACACACTCTTCCAGTATCTGATTAACTAATGGATTGAATGTTTTCTATATGTCTTATTTAGTTCTACACATTTTTTTAATGCTCAGTTGACCATCTGTGGCCCCTTCTAGGTGATATCTCTTAACATATCTCTAAAATGGTTTGTGAGAGCTTCCTTGCTTTCCAGTGTAACAAGATATGCCACCCAACATTTGCTGACAAAGACTTGAAATTTCTACCAAGGATGTTGGTTATTTTTAGAGAGGAATGGTTCTTAGAGACTACAATCTGGATGCTAGGGGTGCTCATTGACACTGGATTGTTATTGCTTCTAGGCCTTTTTGGTAGACAGAATTAACACATTATTTTATTTATTTATTGAGACAGAGTCTTGCTGTGTTGCCCGTACTAGAATGTAGTGCTGTGATCACAACTCACTATAGTCTCACCTAGGCTCAAGTGATCCTCCTGACTCAGCTTCCCAAATAGCTGGGACTACAAGTGCATGCCACCACACTTAGCTAATTAATTTTTTTTTTTTTTCATAGAAACAGGTCCCACTATGTTGCCCAGGCTGGTCTCAAACTCCAGGGCTCAAGCAATCCTCCTGCCTCAGCCTCCCAAAGTGCTGGGATTATAGGCATGAACCACTATGCCTGGCCTAACTCATTATTTTTAATCAGCAAATGTTTCTAGATTAGAAACATACCTTCTTGACTATATTGAAGAGGCCAAGTGTTTGTTGAATGGCATTTTACAAAAGTTTTCCAGGTATTTCCTGGCCTTGTTTACTTCCAGCAATAATCATAAAAGTCATTTTTCCCCTTACATAATGTAATCTTTGTTCTTAAATTGAAATATTCTTGCACAAGATCATTCTTCTAACCATTTTCTGTGTAATAATTACTGTAGCTCACTGCTAACTGAGACCATTGCTCTTACATTTTGGCTTTCATTGAATTTGAGAGAGAACTTTCATTATGCTGTCATTATTTGATGGGCATGCCTAGATAGTTGTGTGCCTTCTCCACACTGACACAGTTCATTATAGTCCAGACTATATGATCCAAATTACAGATCAACAGGGAAGATATGATTCAATTCTACAAAATAGTGATTCAGCATTCATCAGATTAACCTTTACTGGGGACCTGCCATGGTTAGCCATTGTGGGAAATGCAATAATTAGGCAGGATCCTTGCCATCAGGAAGCTTATCTATGACTAGAGTAGATTAGGTGAGTTAAATATTGATTCTTTACCAGACCTAAGGATATTAATGTTAGTGGGATTTGAAACTTAACGTATGCTTATCTTTTAGAGCATTTCTTTATATAGCAAGCAATAACCTATCAAAAGTCAATATACTAGAGGGTAGTCAGGTAGAAACGATCTATGTGAATTATAAATCCCTTAAAGACTACTGAGGAGAATTGGGATTCCCTTTATATCTCTGTATATCCTTATGTATTTCTAACTTTAAGAAGTTGTAATCTCAGAATGACAGATGTTAAACTGCTGGGATGAAATGACAAGTGTGCTATCTAGAGGAGTCTTGGTTTTTTAAAACATTCTTTTGTTTCTCAAGAATAAACTCTCAGTGCATCACAGATGGTTTCAATAAGCTTCACGAAATGAAAGGAAAAAGAGAACTAATTATACCCAAAAGTTGGAGTGGAAACTTTTTATAGATGGTCTTAGTTTAGAAATTGAATTAAGAAATGAGAAAATGTTGGCCAGAGATGATGCATATTTTGTATAAGTCAGAGTTTGACTCTCATTAGAGTAGTATTAAGACATTTCTTCAGTTTGAGGTTCATGAAATTCATTATATGCATGCTTTGTGAAAAACATTATACTAGGCACTCTTTGGAGACTGGGGTAGGAACAGGAGAAAGTAGCAATCAATGACATAGACACCAAACGGAGATGGGGATAGGGGAGGAGAGGAGAAGGTAACAGGATAAGTAAAGCATAGCCCCAACAATTAAATTGATTGTCATGAAGTGAAGAAAATAGACCTATAGCAATTTACTGCAGTATAACATAATACCGAATGAAAAAAGTGTTAAAGAGAAATTACAGACAAGCTGCTGTATGAGTGTGAAGGGCAGAGAGAATAATCCTGAATCGCAGTGATTAAGAAAGGCTTCAAGGAGGAGGTGGCATTTGAACCAAGCCTTGAAAGACGAGAAGCATCTCAGTCATGGGAATGTAAGGAGAAGGGCATTTCAATTGAGGGAATGAGGGGCTCCAGGGAAGTAACGAATGTGATGGGAGATGAAACTGAAAAGTTAAGGTTAGGGCCAAATTACAAAAGTCCACACATATCTTACTAATCAATAAATCTGGATTTTAATTGTCCTTCCCTTAGATTCTTTCTCTAGGCCGACAGCCTTTATTTTATACTCTCTTGAGTACTCTATCGATAAATGACAGCGCTTTTCTCCTTTACATTTCAGAACATATACCCCTCTTTACAACATCTTTAATAAGACCCCACCTGATAACTGTTCCTTGTGAGCCAGTAGCCTGAGTTTCAGGTTTTTCTATTAAGAGAAATCACTAGCACTATAAATTGGCATTCCTTATATGCTACAAAGAATCATGACTATCTGAATATATTAGCATTTAATGTTATTGTGAGTTATTCAGGAAATATTCAAATAATATTTGTGAATATCATTCAGCATAAACAGGACAAAAATGAATAAATACCACCCTGGTATCTTTGTTTGCTGTTTCTTCTACTAATATTTGTAAATTTGATATTGGAAAGTAGTCTGTTTCCTCAATTGAATCTTTATTCTTGAATCTGTCTTTCATGAAAATTCTATAATCTTATAAAGAATAGTTCATTACTTATTATTCAACAAAATGTTGTTGCTAGTAGCTGATGAGTAATAAAATATCTTAAAGTTTTATAGTACCATAAAAGTACCATAAAAACTAGTATTCAGTTGAAATGGTCAATGATATCTCTTTAAAAATATGGTCAAATTTTATTTTATTTTTCTTTTTATTTTTTGGAGACAGAGTCTCACTTAACAGGGTCAAGCAGTCCTCCCTCCTCAGCTTCCTGAGTAGCTGGGACTACAGGCATGTGCCACCATGCCCAGCTAATTTTTTTAGTTTTCGTAAAGTCAGGGTCTCAGCTAATTTTTTTAGTTTTTAATTTTTTGTAAAGTCAACCACGTTGGCCAGGCTGGTCTCGAACTTCTGAGCTTAAGCAGTCCATCCACCTCAGCCTCCCAAAGTGCTGGGAGTATAGGAGTGAGCAGTCATGCCCCACCAGATTTTTTTGTGGGGGCCCTATACTCTGCTCACTTCCCAGTGTATCACAACTATATCTTCCTTTGTTCTATTCTTCCTGTATTTACCACACAATTGTCAACTGTATTATTTCAATACAGGGCTTGTTGTACTTGGGCTAAGCATTATTCATTTTCTTAAAATCTTATCACACGCTAGAATATATCTTAAATTTACTTAGAGATTGAATTTGACTTTGAGAGATTGTTGTTGTATTGGAAATGGAACCAATTTAGTATGCCAGTCCTGAATTGTTTCGCACAGTAGATGTTTTGTTTGTCTAGCATATTTTTTGCTGTGAGCCATGATTCCACTTAGGATTTAAGTGAGTCAATCAATCCACACCTATTGCATGCAAATCATATATTTATATAGGTCTCCCCTATTTTTTTCCTAAACTCCAGATAGGTGTGTCCTACTGCCAAGGAGACTTTTCTACTTAGATATCAGCCATCTCAAAACTAATGTAGTCAACCACAAACTCTTAATTTTTTTTTTTTTTTTTTTTTTTGAGACAGAGTCTTGCTCTGTTGCCCAGGCTAGAGTGCAGTGGCCGGATCTCAGCTCACTGCAAGCTCCGCCTCCCGGGTTTACGCCATTCTCCTGCCTCAGCCTCCCAAGTAGCTGGGATTACAGGCGCCCGCCACCTCGCCTGGCTAGTTTTTTGTATTTTTTAGTAGAGACGGGGTTTCACCGTGTTAGCCAGGATGGTTTCGATCTCCTGACCTCGTGATCTGCCCGTCTCGGCCTCCCAAAGTGTTGGGATTACAGGCTTGAGCCACCGCGCCCGGCCTATACTGTTAATTTCTTTACTAACTTGTTCCTCTACTAGTTTATTCATCTTAATAAATAGCACCACCACCCACCCAGTGATTCAAGCCAAAAACATAGGAATCATTCTTGAATTCTTAGTTTCCAAATTTATTCCCTCACCCAAGTCCAGCTACATCATCAGCAAGTCCTGTTGACTCTTCCTCTGAACAGTATCCATCACCTGCCCACCGTCCTCTGTTCTGCTCCTGCCACCCCAGGCCAAGCCCCTGTTCCCTCTCCTGGGTTCTGCTCCCGTTCTTATATGTCTCCCGCTGTTTTACAGACATTCTCAACAAGAAGCCAGAGTGATCTTTTAAAATCATAAGTTAGCCTTGTCAATTTCTTTCTTTAAACTCTCCAAAGGCTTCCTGTTACACGTAAAATAAAACCACACTGCTTACATTAGCTGACAAAGCTGTATCTGATCTGGACCCTGCCCCTTCTCTCCACCCCTGCCTCGTTTCACACCACTCACGGTTCTTCCCCAATCAAATCATGCAGGCCTTATTTCTCCTTCTCTGTTTCGCCAAGCCTGTTCTTGCCATGGAGCCTTTGCACAGTTACTTCCCTTTGCCTGGAACATTTTGCCCTTTACTTTAGTCTAAAGTAAAGTAACTTAAGTAGTCAAACACACACACACACACACACACACAATTAAGTAGTCACCTTTATAATGTGGCGTATTTTATTGTCATCAGTTTTCACAGCACTTCTCACTATATGAAATTATCTTTTCATTGTTTACATTCTGCCTCATCCCCCCTACCCCCAGCTGTCACCACGTTCATATTTGAGTGTATCTGAGTGTTTCAGAATACACTCAAATTCCAGAATATGTGTGGAATAGTGCCAGGCACATAGTAGATCTTCAGAGGGTATTGAATGAACCGTGACGAGTGGTATGTGTGTTTCCATTAACAGCAGTATTGAAATGGTTCTTTTGATGCCATTAATATTATTTTAATAGGATAACAGAATTCTCTATTTCTCTCTTGTTTACGCTTTAGATATGAAGCCCCACAGATTGCCTTACGTTGTGGGATTATGCTGAGAGAATGTATTCGACATGAACCGCTTGCCAAAATCATCCTCTTTTCTAATCAATTCAGAGATTTCTTTAAGTATGTGGAGTTGTCAACATTTGATATTGCTTCAGATGCCTTTGCTACTTTTAAGGTAATTTTTTTTTTTCCAAATCAGCTAGGTCAATTTATAGTCACTTGGCCTCTGAAGAGGCAATTTAATTTTAAAAAGCAAGAAGTTTTATTTCCTAGCCCTCAGCGTAGCCAACCTTGTATGATGTGGATCATAAGAGGCATCTGTAAATAGAATGCAGTTCATGAGGCCAGTCTGTCCTATTGCAGGAAAACAACTCAAACTATTTGTCACAAGCTCACATGGACTGAATTCCAGTATATACGGTTACGTGGCAAGAGGAATATGTAGCGCTCTGTGTGTGGCATGCTGCCATTTATGTTAAAAACAGATTACGGGGCTTAAGCTTCCACTTAAGGTATATATGCACTGAATACCTCCGCAAGGGTGCATAGGAAACAGCAACAGTGATTAATTCTGGGGAAAGGAACCAGGTAGTGAAGGGAGATGGAGAATTACATCTTTGAATGTGAAGGACATCATGTTATTTTATGAATGTAATTTTTAAATGTCCACATGGTGAAGCAAAACAGTAATAAATTATACTGTCATTTTTTCATAATCATCTATAGTTTGATCATGTATTATCTACTTTGTCACTATGTAGGAAATCGTAGGATGCAGTATATTCACATTGTTAGGTAACCAACTACCAGAACTTTTTTATTTTGAAAAATTCAAACTCTACCTCTATACTCATTAAACAATAACTCCCCATTTCCTCCTCCCTCCAGCCCCTGACAACCATTCTACTTTTGGTTTCTGTGTTTTATCATCAAAAAAAATATTCAGAGAATATATCAGAAAAGAGTGCAGCTAATTTGCAGACAAACATACCAAAACTTATTCATTTAATGAGTGATGTTACATTCAAGGTTTCTATTTTAGAAAACCAGTTACTTAGGCTTATCATCCTGCTATTATTTAACATATATTGAAGTTGGTATCAATGTGTATTACATGCTCATTTTTCAGTAATGGCAAACTTTTATCTTTCAAGGGCAGATAAAAGTTTTGGAAACAAAAGCCTATTTGACATTCCGGTTAGTGTATAAAGTGGGTGATCAAGTTAGCTAGAATTATTTTGGGGGGATAATAATGATAATGAAAATAATTTTAAGATATAAATAGAAATAAAATAGATATGATTTTCTTCAATGTCTACCAAATCAGCTCTGAAGCCATTTTAGAAGAGGAGTTCAAAAAATGTTATAAACTGACAATGTAACAGCATCATTGAAAAAAACAGGTTTTCAGGTTGAAAAAGTAGATAAGACTCATTTAAATGTATATATATTCAGATTCATTTCTTTAAAAGCATTTTAGCAATTTAATTGTTCTATCTACATAACTCCAAATTAATTTATACTTTTTTCAAGATATACATATGTAACTTTTTTTTACAAGTTTTCTTAATTGTAATCCATATATTTTTATTTTTTATATATTATCTTAAATATGTATTTCAATAATATTGATATAGTCCATATACTAATATTAATACATACTCCAATCTTATTACTTTATGAACAGTGATTGAAAGTTGCCTATGACTTAGATGATAAATAGTTCTTTTAAATAGCTCTCCAGAGGTGGAAAAAGGGGAAAGCAGTGGTTTGCTGTACTGAAAACTACCTATTATCTGCAGACTAGGAAGTTACCCAGCCTGTTCTAAGAAGGTGCCATAAATCTGTTGAAAGGTATATTAGCTCACATGGTCACAGAAAGTGTGAGAGAGTGTCAGAGAGTGGTAAAGGGCGGGAGATGTCAGTGGGGCAGAAGGAAGCTGGGACTTAGGGAGAAGAATGCCTGGCAGAGGGTGAGGGATGGGGCAGGGTCTCCGTGGAGGCAGAGCCTGCAGGCTGGGCTGTCAGAGGGATTTTTTGTGAGAAGACCAAAGAGTGGTGGGTGGTTAAGGGGGAGGCAGGTCCTGGCAGCTGCCTGGGACACGATCTGTAAAGGCAACCAGGCCATCTCTGGAAATACAGGGAGCAAAGGAAAATCTAATTGATAAGAACTCTGGAGGGAGAATACTGTTTGATAATGATGGGAATATTTGGAAGCCACTGGGGTGGGCTGGGGGTGGATTCCAGGGCAGGCTTAAGCAACAGCAGCTGGTTGTTAACAGCTGCCTAGGAGCAGGGTGAGCCCAGTTAACTGCGGCACTTTTTGAGACAAGGTCTCACTCCCTCACCTAGGCTGGAGTGCAGTGGTGCAATCTCAGCTCACTGCAGCCTTGACCTCCCAGGCTCCGGTGATCCTCCCACCTCAGCCTCCCAGGTAATTGGGACCACGGGCGCATACCACCATGCCCGGCTAATTTTTGCATTTTTAGTAGAGATGGGGTTTTGCCCTGTTGGCCAGGCTGGCCTCGAACTCCTGACCTCAAGCCATCCGCCTGCCTTGGCCCCTGCAAAGTGCCAGGATTACAGGTGTGAGCCACTGCGCCAGGCCACTGTGGCACTTTTGTTGTCATAAGCAGGAGGGTGTGCAGTTTCGGACCAGCACTGAATTGCCTGAGACAACAAAGGAAAGCAACCGCAATGCCGTCATTTCCCCAATGCCTCAGGCAAACCTGCAACAAACAAAAGGCCTCTAGCCTCTGGGTTTGAAGGGAAGGAGTTTGCAGTCTGCTCGGGTGTCCACAGGCCTCCATTCAGCCTGCCAGCCTCCTATAGTCTCCCTAAGGAAAGCAGGGAAGAGAGGAGGAGCCCACAGGGGAGGTCTGGGTAGACAGAAAAGGGCCAGGGAAAGAAAGAGAAGGGAAGAAGGGGAATTAATGAGAGGCTGAGTATAAAGAGTGGGAAGCTTGGAGTAAGGAAACCGAAATTTCAGGAGAACAGCTGAGTGAGGGAAGGAAGGAAGGAAAAGAAGGAGGAAGGGCTTGGGAACAGATTCCTGGAAGTGACTGCTGGGTGGAGGGAGGGGCGGTGAGGGCAGCATGACTCCGGGCTCAGGAGTGTTGGAAATCCCAGGAGTGGCTGTGTCTTACCCAGGAAGACAAAAATTGTATAGCAGCTAGAGATGAACCCCCCAAAAGGTGGATCTAGAGCTAGTGGTGAGATAGGCCTCGGTTGCATCCAACATGAAGAATGACATTAGATACAAAGGATGATTCCATTTCTTTCTACCAAAATGTCTGTGTTTAAACTACTAAGGAGGTGTTTGCTAATAATAGACACTACAGTCCCATGTTTTTTCCCTTTCCTATCAGATGGCTCATCGCTGTCATGGAAACAAGTAAATTCATTTTTGAAAAAAACACAAGTAAGCCTTCATATAATTACAAACATAGAACAAACGCCAATAGAGGGGGAAAGCAAATACTTAATATGTATTTCTGAAAATTTCCCCAAAGGTTTTTAAACATTTGATAGAAAAAAATGTACTTGGTAGTAATTTTTTGCTGTCATATATTCAGCCCAATTTAATTTTCAGCAATAATATTGAATCAAAAATAAATAATGATGTTTTGATTTGTATTTAAGCCAATTTTCCATCGAATTTAAGTCAATCCTTTAAAATCTAAATAATCATAAAAAGTTTTCTAGTGTGCTGCCAGTATTGGAAACACCAATTTTCTATATTTTACCAAATGCTTACGGTTAATATAATGTAACAAATAAATCACTTTTTTTTTTTTTTTAAGTAGCTGGTTTCCAAGGGTTTTGTTTGGTTGGTTGATTTACTGGATTTTGACATTGGCTTTGGGTTTTTATAACCTCCTACTCTCATCTTTTTGGTTTTGAGCTCTTAAAGGGACTGTTGCTCAGTTTAGTTATTAATATTGTAACATTGTTAGTTTATGATTTTAGCATAGAATTTTCTACCAAAAGTCCTTTCCCAAAAAAGGATTCCTTACAACCATAATCTCTTTCATCCCTCCCTCTAAAAATTCCCATAATAGAAGTGGTTTGAATTCTGTCTTTCTCTGCCACCTGGTAAGCTGGATGTCCTTGAGCAATTTAGTTAACCTTTGAGTTTTATTTTCCACATCTGAAATGAAGAAAATCATCCCTTTATCACGGACTTGTGAAGATCAGAAACTGCATTTGCAAAGTGCTCGGTTCACTCCCCAGCACAGTCAGCCCTCTGAACAGCAGCTGTCACTGGCTCCTCAGCCTTTTATGTCCCTGCAATTGTCTCTCTCACTCCACCCCGAGCTTCTCCCAAGCAGTATTCATTAAAAATATCGATATCAGATTTTCAGCATAATAGTTATACTATGCAAAATGTAGGCCTCTCAAAACAGAATTGTTAGGAGGTAGGATGAAAGAGTACGCTATTTGAAATAAGGCTTTTAAATTCTAAATTCTTTAGAGTTTGAACTCTATTTTCCTTCACAATTTTCTGTCTTCTCCTTCTTGAGTAGGATCCTAGCTGTTTTTATTTTTATTTTTTTCACTCAGTTATGTGATCTATAATGCAGCAATTATATTTATCTCTGTATTATATGTACTTAAACCTGTGTGTATGTATATGTGGTTTGTACATACATTTATTGTATACATAAATTTGAAGGTATATCTATATATCAATCCTATCACACACTGGAGTGGAAATGTGGGTGTGAGAGAGGGAATGTATGCATTGTTTATTGACTGTATCCATTATATATATATATATATATATATATATGCTGGAGGAATTCTACCCCACCCTATTATGGTTTCCTAATACTGGATTTTTAAGCTGTTTCAAGGTTTTCTTTGCCCTTGGAATTTGAAAATGTTAGTTTTAACCTAACTGCCTCCTGATCCCTTTTTCTTTGGGGTAACACTCATGTATGACACAGCCTTTCTAGGCAGCACTGATCTGCAACCTGCTCTTTTTGTTGCCACTGGAGCTGTGTGCACTGGGCCTGCAGTGTGGGGAACCCAGGCCTCATTTTCAAGGCTGATGACAGTTGAAGCAGGTGGAGAACTCCCAGGGGTGCAGCAATCCACAGTGTCTGCTGCAGCCCATAGAGGGGGCTCCCTCTACCCTGGTTCAGCTCAGAAAATTCCTATTACTGCTCATGGGGTTTCTATGATGTTAGGGGAGGGTGCTTGAAAACAAGACACCAATATTATCCTTTACAAAAAAGAGTAGGGACCTCAAAGGATCCTGTGGAACTACCTTACTCTTTCAAGGGTCCCCTGATGTAGGAACTAGTTTGAATCAAGACCTTTGACAGGGCGGGAATGGAACCCCTGTAAATGGTTTTCCATTTTAGAACTTCAGTTTCAGAACGGTAATGAGTGCTCTGCTCCACCGGGGGGCAGTCTGGGGGGGGACCCACGTTTCCAACTGATAGGGCCAGTGGTTGATCAAGTTGTGTGATAGCAATAGGGAATTAAGAGTCACACTTATTATTTTGGAACTTGAAAATTATACTATGCAATGCTTTAAATATTTTACTTTTTAAAAAAATTAAAGTAGAAATAAGTGGGTTTTATTATGGTTGTTATCTACCTTTTCTTTGTGAGGTTATGTTGTGTACCTTCTATATGCTTTTAGGAAATTTTAATTAAATATGTATTAAAGTAAAAGAATTTGTTTTGGAAAACTTTTAAATTCTTGTTATGTTTTTAATTAAATTTTTCATGGCACCTAGACAGAGTATTTAGTCTCTAAGCATATAAAAGGGATTAAGTGAGGCTTGTTTTCCTACAACATTAAGGTGAATTAAGGATATAATTTAGGTATGAGTTGAAGACAGTCAAATGTTTCTTCATGCTTTCGTTCAGTTTTCTGAAAGTTTATACCTGCCATAAGATAGGGCTACTCATCTTCAATTTTGAAAGGATGCATTGTGCTACTCAGTAACTTGCACACCACCTCATATCCCATTAATCCAAGAGCGGGAACAATACTGGTTTAACACTGCTAAATGTCAGTTCTATACTTCCAGTATCCAA
The DNA here is from genome assembly GCF_003255815.1 of Theropithecus gelada. NCBI lineage: Eukaryota > Metazoa > Chordata > Mammalia > Primates > Cercopithecidae > Theropithecus > Theropithecus gelada. The sequence goes on along the minus strand of NC_037685.1, from coordinate 80,284,792 downwards.
AGCACCTTCATTTTAAAAGTTGTTAAGACACTTTGGGAGGCCGAGGTGGGCGGATCACGAAGTCAGGAGATCGAGACCATCCTGGCTAAAACGGTGAAACCCCGTCCCTGCTAAAAATACAAAAACAAAAATTAGCCAGGCGTGGTGGTGGGCGCCTGTAGTCCCAGCTACTTGGGAGGCTGAGGCAGGAGAATGACGTGAACCCGGGAGGCAGAGCTTGCAGTGAGCCAAGATCGCACCACTGCACCCCAGCCTGGGCAACAGAGCGAGACTCCATCTCAAAAAAAAAAAGTTGTCAACTCATCTCAAGTTCCATTTGTTTCACCAGTTAAAGTATTTCTATCATAAATCTAACAATATGAATTTGAAACACTAGGTTTAACACTAGGATTTTTCTTTTCTAACATGAAACAAACTTGTATTTCACATCTTAGGCTAGGCTAGGAATGGAAATAATTTTGTGGTGTAAATGAAAATGTTCTTCTGCAACTTTTATATGTTCTTAAACCTTAGAAAAGAGACATTTGTAATATTAATAGCTATAACAATTTTGTTTCACTTGGTTTTTCTTTTTCTAGGATTTACTAACCAGACATAAAGTGTTGGTAGCAGACTTCTTAGAACAAAATTATGACACTGTAAGTAGAAATCATTTTTAAAGACTTTCCCGCTTTCTCTTTCCCTCCCTCTTAGATCTGTGAGCAATTGCCCCTGTGAATTATCCACAAGAGAAATCAATCGTATTCAGCCATACTCCTGATTTGTCTGCCTGGAAACCAGGTGATCAGGAATCTTTATGGAAAATTGAGATGGCGGGAGGTCAGGGCTTTCACCTTTTTCACATCTCTTCCTGTTGTGTTCTGAAGCTCCAAGAAATGACTAGCACCTGCTTGCTTAGATGTTGCTCTTAGGAGGCAGTGGGTAACTCCAAAAGGAAGAGAACCCACCCTCACTAAAATAAATCATTTTACTTTGTTGATAATTAGTCTTACTTAGTAGTAAAAATACCAAAAATATTTTTTATCTTGCAACTCCCTGCCCTGACAGTGAGTCCAACTCAGCCTTTTGAGATTTGGTTGAACTATGACTCTTTAGAAAGCTTTCCCTAATCTCATCCCTCCCAAAACATGCATCTCTCTCTCTCTCTCTCTCTCTCTCTCTCTCTCTCTCTCTTTCTCTCTCTCTCTCTCTCCTTTCTCTCTCTCTCTTCTCTCCTCTCTCCTCTCCTTCCTGTCCCCTTCTCTCTTTCTCTCTCTGGCTCCCTCTTATTTTTCACCTTGTATTATTATGGTGTGTCTGTATCTTTCTGGCTGGCCCTTGCACCCCCTAAGAGGCAGGAATCTTATCTGCAGGACACAGGGTTAAGAGCACAGTATGGACTACAGAGTCTGCATGCTTGCTTGGCTTCAAGACCTGCCTCCTTACTAACTGTGTGGCCCTGGGCAGGTTACTACACCCACTGCAAAATGAAGATAGTAATAATACCTGCATCATACGGTTGTTGAGGGAATTTGACAAGATTTAAAGTTTTTAGCACAGGACCAGAGTAAGCACTCAGTATTAGTTTTTAATCATTGTTACTAATTTCCTAATACCTAATGCAGTGTCAGACATTTGGTGGTGACAGATCCATCCAAGAGCAACTATGCTTTTACTAAATGTATAAGCAATAGAAGCAGCATGATTAAAGTATAATATAGTACAAACCTGGAAGGAAAACTTTACATGTTTTGTTCGTGTTGGTTCAGATGCTCTAGCTCAGTGCTGTCCAGTAGAAATATAATGCAAGCCAGAAATGAGAGCCACTGTGTAACTTAAAATTTTCTAGTTAGCCACACAAAAAGGTAAAAAGAAACAGGTGAAATTAATTTTAATAATCTATTTAACCCAACATATCAAAAATGTTATTCCAATGTACAATCAATATGGAAAATGATCATCGCTTCTCGGTCTTTTGGCTAAGATGAAGTGAAAAATGATCGAGCTATTTTACATCCTTTTTTCATGCTGAGTCTTTGAGATCTGATGTGTATTTTACACTTAGAGCACATCTCAGTTTGGACTAGCCGCATTTCAAGTGCTCAGTAGCCACATATGGCCCTATGTTGGAGAGCATGCATCTAAACTAGGACTTAGGGAAGGGTGGAGTCTCTGATCCTCATCCTAGCAACAGCCAGAGTTATTTTTTACTGGGGTTTTTGGCATTTTTACATGTGTTAGTTAATGTTACTACTCTATCCCCATCACCCAGTCTAGTGCCTGACACATAACAGCAGGAATGTAATCTGCTGTCTTAAAGGAGCACTTAACTATTTATATTATTGATGCCCAAACCAAGAAATTCTAAATGTTTATATATATGGTATGATGGGTGGATTTTTTGTCTTTGTCTGTTAAAAGCAAAAAACAATTTCATGTGTATATGATATTTATGATAGTAATAAGTAAATTAAGGTAAAGTAACTTTATTGATTGAAATCTTTAGTATTGAATTAAATTATATGTACTTACAAAAAGAAGTGCATTTTTGATGATAACTATGACTTTATGCCTTCCCTACAGTATGCAGTGTAGTTGGGCACATAAGAGGCATATGGACCAGTGGTAGCAAACAAATATTAATAATAGTCCTCAAGGAGTCTCTGAATCATTTATATCCTAGACAAAAGTTGCAGCATACTCCTGAATGCTGAGAAGGTGTGGCCTACTCTACCTATCAATAGTATATCTTCACACATTCAAATCACAAATATTTAACTACTTGTCTTTTTATTGCAAGTAAAATAAATTTTATTTTTGCCTGTGTCCTTCAATTTAAGATTAGGAATTAGCAATATAATTATAAAATCAAAAGTGATTTTTATGTCCTCAGGTGATAAAGGAAATAGCCATAGAATCAACTAGAGTATTTGTTTGTTTTTTTGTTTTTTTTTTTTTTTTTGAGATGGAGTCTCGCTCTGTCGCCCAGACTGGAGTGCAGTGGCCGGATCTCAGCTCACTGCAAGCTCCGCCTCCTGGGTTTACGCTATTCTCCTGCCTCAGCCTCCCGAATAGCTGGGACTACAGGCGCCAGCCACCTCGCCCGGCTAGTTTTTTGTATTTTTTAGTAGAGACAGGGTTTCACCGTGTTAGCCAGGATGGTCTTGATCTCCTGACCTCGTGATCCGCCCGTCTCGGCCTCCCAAAGTGCTAGGATTACAGGCTTGAGCCACCGTGCCCGGCCGAGTATTTGTTTTAAGTGTAAAATGTGAGGGGAGAATGATTTTTTAAATTGATACAAAATAATTATACATGTTTATGGGGTATATCGGATATGTTGATATATGCATACAATTTGTAATGATCACATCAGGATAATCAGGATGCCCATCACCTCAAATATTTATCGTTTCTTTGTGTTGGGAACTTTGCAAATCTTCTCTTCTAGCTATTTTGAAATATACAGTAGATTATTAACTATAGTCACCCTACTGTGCTGTTGAATGCTAGAACTTATTTCTTCTAACTGTATTTTTATACCTATTAACCAACCTGTCTTCATCCCCACTCCCTCCTACCTTCCTCAGCCTCTGATAACCTCATTCTACTGCAAGGAGAATAATTTTTATTGGCAGAGGCATCCCAAAATGTAAAGACTGAAAGAGGCGGGTGGATCACGAGGTCAGGAGTTCAAGACCAACCTGGCCAAGATGGTGAAACCCCGTCTCTAATAAAAATACAAAAATTAGCCGGATGTGGTGCCGGGTGCCTGTAATCCCACCTACTTGGGAGGGTGAGGCAGAGAATTGCTTGAACCCAGGAGGCGGAGGTTGCAGTGAGCTGAGATCGCGTCACAACACTCCAGCCTGGGAGACAGAGCGAGACTTGGTCTCAAAAAGAAAAAGAAAATTGTCTGTTTTTGAATTTAGGAAATGAACTGTTAATATATAGTTTGGTTGTTCAGTAACTATATATGCTAAATGGAATGTTAAGGAAAGATTCATTAGATGTCACATTTATAAGAAATGAAATTTTTAAAAGGCTAAGATAATATGGAAAAATCTACACTATCAACTAATTACTATTTTCTCCTATAGAATGAATGAGGTAAATGTGTTGTGCTGTAACGCTTTGCATTCAGGTATAATACATGACAATTTGAGAGACTAATAAATTCATTCTCTTTGACTCCTTATTTACCTAATTTTGTTTTTACATCCATATGTCACTTCTTGTGTAATTTAGTCATTTCACAGCTGCTGAGGCTCCTGCATTGGCCTGAATACGAGCTCTGAGAACTCATGCCCCTTCAAACCTTTCAGACTTTTTTAGCTGATATTTCTTTAGCAGTACACCATGAAACTGGAGCACATGGTGCATGACTCTAAAGTAATAAAGCTAGTGGACTGGGGAGTAGGGTCGTACCATATACATGTATTTGCATTTTATATTTACTGTTCAAATTTATCACAAGGCTTGTCTGATGCATTTAATGACCCACAAAATTCTCCTTGTGTTTCAGGATAGAATAAACAAGTCATTCGTATTAAAGAGTATAATTACTGTGATTTGAATGTGAGCGACACCTTTGTGTTTTGACGTTTCACTTTATTCTCTATCGGTGATTGTCAGTGTGCACAGCTTGCCCTCGTTACACAGCAGCACACATACTCCCCTCACACTTGACTCTCTGAGGGCTGGGAGCTTATCACCCTCGTCAGTTCCTGATCTCTTGCCCTTCATCCTGGCTGCGCTCGTTCCTCCCACTTCAGTGCTCTCTGAGCCGTGTGCCCACACCTGGTGGAAGTGAATGCTGAGCCTCCCCAGATGTCAGCACTCTGTGTTAAACTGAAGGGCTAGGCCATGTTTGGTGACCATGTTAGGAAACAGGACTTCATGCACCAGTGTCCCCAGCTTCCAGTGACAGCGAAGTGCTCCAGAGAGAACAGTTGGGCCGTCATGCAACAAAGGTTGCCTCGTTCTTTATCTGTTTATGCAGCGAATTCAACAGTCTGATTCTTTATGGCTTGCCAAGTGAAGCCTTAAGTGTATCTAATATTTTCCCAAATTGTGGACCCATAGCCACCAGCAAGGCGACTTACATAAAGATTTCTTTAAAATGGCATAAAATGAGTTCTCTTGCAACTTTTACTAGAAGTTTTGTTCAAAATTATTTACTGGAAGGACTCAAAATTACTCGGTTTTTATCTATTCAATTTCTAATTTGCAGAACTAAAATAAAACAGGGAACGATATCCCTTAGAATGCTTGACCTCCCCGCAGTGTCTTCACATGTAAAGAAGGATGGTAAAATGGCCAGAAGTTGGGAATTTGCTCCTGAAGAAGCAAGCAAGCCAGCCTAATACAGAGAATCCACTGCTGCTTTTACACTCTAATGTGTATTTTCTTTTCATTAGATTTTTGAAGACTATGAGAAATTGCTTCAGTCTGAGAATTATGTTACTAAGAGACAGTCTTTAAAGGTAATATCAAATTTCTTTAAGTCAGTGTCCCCGTAAGTTGATATCTCATTAGCAAATGATGGGTCTATTAGTATATGAGTAAACACAGAAAAATTAAAATATCTTTTTTTATAACTTGAGAAGTACTTACTATGTTTTATGTTATGACTGTATTTTATAGCAAAATAATGTAAGTGTCCTGTCTTGCTTTTGGAAGTAACAATGTAAGTGCCTGATAAGTAAAATTTAGAATATTTCTGCTGAGGCCAGGCATCTTGGCTTACACCTGTAATCCCAGCACTTTGGGAGGCGGAGGTGGGTGGATCACCTGAGGTCAGGAATTTGAGACCAGCCTGGCCAACATGGCAAAACCCCATCTCTACTAAAAATACAAAAATTAGCTGGGCGTGGTGGTAGGCACCTGTAATCTCAGCTACTTGGGAGGCTGGGGCAGGAGAATCGCTTGAACCTGGGAGGTGGAGGTTGCAGTGAGCCAAGATCGCGCCATTGCACTCCAGCCTGGGCAGCAAGAGTGGAACTCCATCTCAAAAAAAAAAAAAAAAAGACGTAAAATGCAAAAAGTCAACCTTCCCTCTAAGTTTTAAGCACAGCAATTGATAAATTCTTAATATCTGTATTTTTGAGAATAAAATAATTTTTTACTATCAAATTATGTTTATATAGTTGAAATGTTATGGTTCTTCTGTTTTATGGGAAGCATTTATCTCCCAGATTTGTAACATATTTTCCTAAAGAATTTTTTATACTATATTTCATCGTCAGGTCCCATTCCCTGAGCATTCACGTCAGTCAGTGTTTTCCTGTAGGTTACTTAAAAGACTTCCACCACTTAACATGACATGTTCACATTATATTTACAGAAGAGATTCTGAAATATGAAACATGGTCATTCCCTAAGAATTAGAAGAGAAATTTTTTTAAAAAATCAACTCTAACAAACAGATATATCAGAAGACTACGTGATCACATCTACGAAATTTTGCTTCTCTAAAATACTGCCAGGATTACACTGAAACAGAATCTGGCAAGAGATTAAAAGACGATGCAGCTAGCTGGAAACAAAAATAAAATCAATTATCAATTACCCGTAAATAGCATAGTTTGATGAATTATTGGAGAAGGAGGTGTGAGGGAGGTAATAAGACATTCCATTTAGTCAACAAATATTTATGTGCTCATTCTACAGACATATCATAACAGCCAAGAACAGCTCTGGGCTTCACATTCTGTTGGTGGAAAGCAGACAATAGACAAACAAATAAATCCATAGTTTTCAGATGGTTTTAAGTACTAAAAAGAAAAGTAGGGAAAGGAGGCCGAAAGCGGTGACTTGGGAGATAGGGGTGTGTGTACCAGAGCAGCTAGATGATCAGTGAAGTCTCTGATAAGTTTATCTTTAAATAGAGGGCTAAATTTGTGAAAAATTAAGATGCCTTTGATAAGGGTGTTTGTGTGTGTGTGTGTGTGTGTGTGTGTGAGAGAGAGAAACCCAGTTACATCTGCTACTTGAGGATATGCACCTATTGACTGGCTGTGGAAATGACAGGGAACCCAACAGCGTAAGACCACATCCATTTATGAGTGGCCCTCCCTCCCTCAGTGGAATGGTGCCTGGAAGCAGCCATGTGGCCAAGGGGAGGTGGGAGAGCCCCTGAGGGGAGGGAGATGTGGACTAGAGTTGTATCTCTGCCCTTCAGATCCCACTCAGAATCCCACAAAAAGAATGTTTCCAGCAGTTGATACAACTGACTGTTTTTAGCGCAGCAACTCATATGATGGTCCGGCTTGCTAAACATCACACTTGTATTATTATTTTTTCCTATTTTTTCTAGGTTTGGGATATAGTGTCACATACTTGTGTTATTTTTACACGTCAAGATGATGGCATTCATAGAACAATGCATTTGCTTCTAAATTTGGAGTATAATTTTAAACTAAGACAATAAAGTCAATCTGTTTTGTGTGACATTTTTTGTCAATTTACTTTGCCCACCATCCTGCATCAGCCATGACCTGGTTTCCTTTGTATTTGCGCCCCCACTGCGTGTTACTGGGGAGGCCATTTCTCAGCCAGCCATCTGGCACTTTTTGTTGAGTTTCCCATTTGTGTAGAAACTCATACCAGGAGACCCATCTAGAAAAAAAGCCCACAGATATGCTGCTGTCTGTGCTGGAGCCAGTAATGATGAGACCAAACTGTGTGTGGAACTGACCTTTGGGCAGAGAGTGACTTCAGTGCTGTGTTCTCCCATGTCCAGAAAGCTTGCTAAGAGCAGATGAAGATAAGGATGTATTCTGTTTATACAGCTGCATACATAAAGAATTTGTTATTTGTAGGGCTCCACAAGGATAGCCAAAATGAGATAAGCTTGTCCGTGGTACAATAAGTAGTGGCCCTCGAAGGAAGATGGCAATTGGAGTAGTAAACAGAGCTGGTGCTCTGAAGGGCCAGCATATAGGAAGTTGCTCATAAATTCTCCAAATCTTTCCTTTTTTTCAGTGGGGGTCTGTCAGATACTGGATCAAAATTGAGAGATTTGTATGAACTAAGGTGATTGAACCAAATTAGGAGGAAGAAAGCCATTTGTACTTCCTACTTATTTACAGATGCCTCAGCCTACTCACGAGGCATCTTTCCTGTTTTTCATTAATTCACCCAGATGTACTGTTTGGCTGTTATTCCTGCCTAAAATCTTTACAGTTAGGCGTCTCATGGATATCTGATTTATAGCATGGTAAAACCAAGCATTGGTGGGACACTGAAAAAAATGCCTGACAAAATGCAGATAAATTACCTAAGAATGAAGAAAGTATTAAAATGGTTACTGGAGAGTTGGGTTTTTTAACGTTAGATTATAGAAAGAGATGTTGCCAAAATTGTTTTGCATCACTCTGTTCAAGCAAACAAAAAGGTAGATGACTGTGAAATAAGTTCATATATAAACATCGAGCTCATTAAATATTGTTTACTCTTTTTTTTTTTTTTTTTGCTAGAAAAATGTTCTGGAAGCTCCACTGATGCAATTTTGGTTTTTCCTTTTGGTAATTAGATCTGTGGTAGCAGTATATTCTATTTTGACACAACGGTGTTTATATATAAATGGATTCTGTAATACTTTTTACATAGATGTTTCATAATTGCAGGAAACAAGAGAGGTTAGATTATCATATAGCAACTTTGTAAGTAATAAACTGTCTTAAGTACTAGGTTATTTTCTGATTCCAAAGTACTTGCTACCTGCTGCCTTTTGTTAATCATATTCTAAATTTTCCTGCACTGCCTTAGGGTGCTTAATTCCTGGTGTCAATAAAGAATAATTAACAGAGAAATTCCTTTTAATCATGTGGCAGAGCTTAGGAATTGTTTTCTTCTGCAGAGGCCTGGCATTTAATTACCAGCAAGAAAGATTATCATTCAAAAGAAGCTTGGTGGAAACTGGGGAATTTTTTGGGCTCTGGTCAATTTCATTAAAACACTTTAGTTTCTAAAAAACTTATTTCCACTTGCTGTATGGCTTAACTAAGTACTATGAGGCATACAAAATAAGAACTTTAAAGAAGTAAAATATGTGTGTTTTCCATTTACTTGGTATAGTATTGCTTTATAGTGCTTTGCATTATTCTGGAATGCTGCATTTTGTCATTGTTAATATTAAAAGAGATTAACATTTAATGGCTAAAAGATTTAGTGTTGAATTAGCACAATTAATTGTTTCAGAAAAATTGTGAAATTCTATTAGCAGAGGATAGATTGGATAGAATTTATATGTAGGTATTCCCAGGTAATAAAAATTGAAGTGACCTAATCTGAACTTAACTCATAAATATAACTTCAACAAATGTTTATTGAGTATGTGTGTGTAAATTTTTAAAAATGAAATTTTCCTTTTGCTGAAGCCTTTTAACATGTGTGTATATGATACATATGTGTCTATTCAGTATTTGATTCTGTATAGATCTTTAGAAGATAAGTAAGCCTCTTGACAGGCTTACAACCCAGAAGTTTTTTAGTTTTTGTTTTTTGTTTTTGGAGGGTCTGGAAGCCATACCTTTGAAATATAAGCATCTAGGAAGATAATACTGTTTCCCTGTCACCAGGAGAGTTTAACCGTTTTCCAAACTGCAACTCTTTGCTTGTCAGAGAGATAAGAGAAGTTTTATTATTCAGATAAATAGCTGAAACAAATGGTCACCTCAATTGCTAGGTGCATTAGGGTGAACCATGAAAGAGTGCACAGAAATGGTAGTCAGGTCCTCCCCTAGTGGACAGGTTACCCTTCAGCTTGAGGATATATGTATGTAATGGATTGTAGCTGCTTGACTGTAATAAGGGACAGTTTTGTCTGTTTGCAGTCTCTTTCAGAGATTAGTTACCATATTGTGCTCTGGATATGTGGGTAGGACTTTTATTTCCCCAACAATACCCATGGACATCACACAGTTAGGTTGTAAGGGGATTTGAAACACGCCCGTATGGAGCTTATTCTTTAAACAGGGTCACAAATAACTCTGCACTACAAGGCAAAGCAAAGTCAACTGTAGAGAAGAGGAAAGGCTTTCCCGAAGACAACGTCTGAGCTAGTTCTGAGAGGATGGGCCAGGTTTGAACAGGCAGAGAAGAGGTGAAAGTGTTTCTCAAGATTTTGGAGCTGGGGAAGTAAAGCCACAGAGACAGGAGAGCGGGGAAGATGGAGGAAGGGAGCCGAGGAAAGGAAGCAAGAGAAATGATTCCACATCACAGAGGCTGGGAACGGCATCTTCATGAGTTTACTTTTTTTCTAAATCTATGGGAATCTAGGAATTTGCTTGTTTATTCATTCACTTTCTAATCTAAGTGGAATTGGTAACAAATACTGATTTTTGGAAGATTTCTTTGACAAAATGTGCAGTATGGATTGGATTAGGTAAAGACTGAAGGAGAGACCATTTTGCATGCTGTGGCAGTAGGTCAGCTGAAAGGTAGTGAGGGTTTGAATGAGATTACTGGCTGTGAACATTGAATGAAAGGTGTTCAAGAAACACTTAAAAACAGAAAACTGGTAGTTCTTGGATGGATATTTGATGTGAGGAGCAAGGAAAAGAAAGGAGCTAAGGAAGACTTCAGCTGTCTTCCCAACTGGAGGAGGGTAGCTCCTGATGCCATTAACGAAGAGAAGAAAGGGAGTTGCTTTTAGAGACGCTAAGTGTGACAGTCCAGCAGTGTTCAAGTGGGACTGCCCAGTGGGCAGTTAGAAATGTGGGTCCAGAGTTTAGGAAAGAAGCTGAGACTAGAAATGTAGATTTGGGAGATATCCTCCTAGATGTTACAGTTGAACCCATGGGTATAGATGAGACTGTTGGGAGATAAAAGATAGCAGATCCAAGTATACAGCTTGGAAAATTGCTGCATAAGTAGTACAAAAGGCAAGGGAGCCATAGAAGAGGTAGCATAGGAACAAGCTGCACAAGGTAAGAAACCAGGAGCAAAGAAAGTTTCCAGAAGGTGTTAGGTTAGCTTTAGAAGCTGCAGAAAGATGAAGGAGGATGCAGATTAACAATTTGACTACACGGTTGCTATTCCATATGCATGAGAATAACTAGTGACCAGCCAATATCCAACAGGGGTCATCCTTTTTTCAGGTTTAACAAATGTTATTTTTATGCATTAAAATAACCTCAGGTTGTGTACTTCTTACATGTTAAATACACAAAAGATACATCAGAGGCAAAGTGGTGGTTTACTGGCAGCCAGATGCTTGCACACATCTGGGATTCCTTTGATAGACAGTTGGCCCTCAGTTTGATGTGCACTTTTCTTCCCATCCAGGATTTCTGTAACCATGTAACTATGTGGTACTCTCCCAAGGCCTTCAGAAAAAGTCCAGTAAATAGGACATTTGAAAACTAAACATATCTTCTATATAAAATTATGTTACAGTAAGTTTCAGCCCCCCTGGCTGCTGAAGCTTTAGGAATTGCTACAGCAGCCAAGGGGCTGTAATTCTGTTCTCCAGAATTATGGTGAGAAAAAAAAGTTTCTGAGATAGAGCAACAATACATTCAGCCGTGTTGCTGGGGGTCTTCAACTATTCTTAGTTTGGGTATTTTTATTTTTTGTTTAGGGTAATGCTGTATTTGGGGAACTATTAATTTGTCACCAAAAAATGTTTTGCTTTGCTTTGTAATAAAAACTTGCTGCACTTACTAAATTTGATATGGATTTGGGCTCAATTATTTTTTTCTGACTTTATATCAGGTTTCATAATAAAAGTCGGGGAAATGTAAGAGTCATTTAACAAACTGTCTTAATAGTGAACTCCTAGTGTACATTTATGCAGGTAAAGAAGGCATCATTATGATACCAATTTTGTTATTCCTTCTACCTGAATGCCTATGCAGCAATACATTAGTGGGAAGCAAGATAATTAAAGTAAGTATTGAAAACCATAAATTTGTTTCTGCCTAGCTCTAGGTGAGCTGCATCTAAGACCGACTAAAGAAAGGTACTAAGCACTGAGATAAGCAAAACGGTGTGAAAAACTTACTCAATAACTACTGCATTTATGCCTGTGCTTTGAGATGCACTTAAGGACACTCTAATTTTTTTCCTGACACCATTCTTATGCACATTTATATTCTGTTTTTCAGTGAGAAGACGTGAGCTGTATTTTGAGTCAGGTGGCTCTGAGATTACAGCTTTGGTTTTGTGTTTTCCTCTAGCTGCTAGGGGAGCTGATCCTGGACCGTCACAACTTTGCCATCATGACAAAGTACATCAGCAAGCCGGAGAACCTGAAACTCATGATGAACCTCCTTCGGGACAAAAGTCCCAACATCCAGTTTGAAGCCTTTCATGTTTTTAAGGTAAAAAGTACAAGCTCTGGAAACAATGTTATAGGCAATTTTTTTTCCAGTTCCAAATGGCAAACTCCCCGCTCTTTACTCTCTTTTATACTTGAAAGAAAATGAAATAGGCAGTCTTTGTGCTTTGCATGATTTAAATGAAATTTTGGAGTTATGTTAATGAATGCCCATTCATAAAGGTTTGCTGACTAATCCACACATCTAAATATTTTTATTTTTTCACAGAGAAAATGCGTGATACTCTTTCCCAAAACTTCTAAAACAATCAGTGATTGAGCTAGATCCCAAACCCTTAGTGTCAGGCTTGAATGCTTTGCTTCGTACAAGCACTGTCTCTTTGAACTTTAACTGACACCCTGAAGACACAGCCGGGTACTACTGACTTTATTCATATTATTATTTTTTTACAATGTATTTTGTTATGATAGAAAAGTAACTTCTTTAGACAATAGATTTTATTTTATTTTTTTTGAGATTGAGTCTCACTCTGTTGCCCAGGCTGGAGTGCAGTGGCACGATCTTGGCTCACTGCAACCTCTGCCTCCCAGGTTAAAGTGATTCTCCTGCCTCAGCCTCCTGAGTAGCTGGGACTACAGGCGTATGCCACCACTCCCGGCTAATTTTTTTTTTATTTTTAATAGAGCAAGTTTCACCGTGTTAGCCAGGGTGGTGTTGATCTCCTGACCTCGTGATCCACCCTCCTTGGCCTCCCAAAGTGCTGGGATTACAGGTGTGAGCCACCACCCTTGACCCTACAATAGATTTTTTAATAGGTGGGGTAGGTGGGAGAATTCTATTTGTAATTCTGTATTCCCAGCCTAACTATTGTAAACAGTTTAGTATATTTTATTTTCCTATGCACACATTCCAGAGTTTTTCTACAGCTGTATTCACATTGTACTAACAATTGATATCCTAATTTTATTACTTAATGCTATACCATAAGTAACCATTTTCATTATTGCTATAAGTAGTTTTTAGAGCCATTATTTTTCTCACCATCATAGTGCATCATTGGGTATATTTCTTCTTGTCATTGATATTTAGGTTATTTGCATTTTTTCCTACTCTTAAGTAATGCCACAATGTGCATTTTATGCATCCAGCTAATTTTTTTTAATATTTAAAATTCTTATCGTATGATAGATATCTAGAGTGTAAATAAGAGTTCAGAGAGTCCCAGAATTTTTTGGTTCTTATTTCTAAAAATCTTTTAAAATTTTATTTATTTTTTAAATTCAGAGACAGGGTCTTGCTTTGTTGCCCAGGCTAGAGTGCAGTGTGGTGTGATCATGGCTTACTGCAGCCTCAAATTCGTAGGCTCAAGCGATTCTCCCACCTCAGCCTCCTAAGTAGCTGGGACTATAGACACGGGTCACCTCGCCCAGCTAAGTTTTTTATTTTTTGAAGAAATAGGGTCTCGCTATGTTGCCCAGGCTGGTCTCAAAATCCTAAGCTCAAATGACCTTCCTGCCTCAGCCGCTCAAAGTGCTGGGATTGTAACAGAACACAAGTCAGATTGCTCATCACATGCAGCGTCCAATTAACAAGAGGCAGGTCTCGTAAAAAGAAAGTGACTTTATTAGCCAAAACTAATAATAGGAAAGTGGCCAGATTCCCATCCAATGCAACTACTTTGAATTGTAGGGGCAAGGCCAGGTTTTAAAGAGAGAAAACATGATATGGAAAGCGTGTAAAAATTATGCTGAGTACAATGTCTGTGTTTCTTGTTCTGGTGGCTGTCTTGGGTCCCAGTCCAGGTGGAAAGCAGGCTGGCGTCATCTCAACAATGGCTGGGTTGTTGACTAGCCACCCTGAAGTTATCCCTGGAATTTTGCAGCTGGGTCTCCAAGCTTGGTCTGACTCAAGATTCAAGTTTAGCCCCTGGAACTTCTAAGTAGGCAGATAATTAGATACCAGCATGCAGTTAGATAAATGTGAAGGGCATATAGACAGTGAGAAAGGGCTGGGACATGGAGTCTATTTTAAAACTAAGGGAAAAAGCTTCTGCAGTTTGCTTCAAGGTTACATCTTTAAGCCCAGGAGAAAGGGGAAAAAAACGTTTTAAAATGTATTTTGAAGTTAAGCTGCTTAGTTACAGGATTACAGGTGTGAGCCATGGCACCTGGCCTCGGTTTTTATAAAGTATGTTTAGTGATAGAGTTTGTAAGTCCATAAATGGGAGGCATGGCAGTTTTTAAGGTAATTGTTGCTTTGAAAGGTAAGACATTTTCAGTTGATCTTTCAGCCACCAGATATTTGTTAATTCATTTTATATATATATATATATAAAATTAAAGAGATACGTAGGGTGAGGTATGGGGAAAGGGGCATGGAGCTTCCATGCCTTCCCTGAGCAGCCACCCTCCAGGAGTCTCCATGTGTTTGGCTACCTGGAAGCTCCAGTGCAAATATTTATTGTCCAAAAACCCATTAGAGCAATTAAAATCCTGAACTAATTGATAAATTCTATTCAGTTCCTTTCAGAATTCCAACTGGACTTTCTCTGGAGCTTGACAAGCTGATTCTAAAATTTGTGTGGTAGAGCAATAGCCTAGGGTTATCTATGGCAATGTTGAAGAAGGAAGTAGAGGAATCTACTCTACCGGATATTAAGACTTGTTTTGGATTTAAAGTAAATGAAAACAGCATTGTATTGGCTTAGAAATTGATAAATAGAACAGCAAAACAGAGTAGAGGGCCCAGAAGTAAACCTATATAAATCTGAAACTTGATATTTGATCATGGAGGGATTATAAATCAGTGAAGAAAGGGTTAAGTATTCAATAAATGTTTCTTGGATAATGGGTTGTCCATGTAGAGAATCTTACCCTGCAGTATACACAGAAATAAGTTCTAGATAAAGATCTGCACTTGAAAAGCAATTTTTTTAACTTTTAGAAGAGAAAATAAGAGGCTCTCTGTATATTTGGGTAGGAAGAATTCCTTTGAAAAGAAATAAAAAATCACAAAACATAATAGAAATTTTTCTTGAGAAAGGGTCTCACTATGTTGCCCAGGCTGGAGTGCAGTAGTGTGATCATGGCTTACCGCAGCACTGACCTCTCGACCTCAAGCAATTCTCCTGCCTCAGCCTCTTGAGTAGCTGGGACCATAGGCCTGCCCTTACCATGCCTAACTAATTCTGTTTTTATTATTTGTAGGGATGAGGTCTTGCTGTTTTACCTAGGCTGGTCTCAAACTCCTGGCCTCAATTGATCCTCCTGCCTTGGCCTCCCTAGTGCTGGGATTATAGGTATGAGCCACCATACCCAGCCATAATAGAAAATATTTTAAAATGTGACCACACTAAAATTTTAAACTTCTGTTCAAAAAAGAAGTCATAAAGTGAAAAGACAGAATAGAATGTGATATATATAACTGACAGGTCATTAAGAAAAAGACAAATAACAGAAAAATAGACAAAAGATCCAAGTTGGTAGTTTGCAGATGAGGAAACCTGATTGGCCAATAAATAGGTGTTCTTCTTACTTGTAATTGTGGAAATGGCCATTAAAATATCAATGACATACCACTTGATGTTCTTCATATTGGCAAAAATGTCCAACAATATCAGATTTTTGTAGGATTGGACAGCAGTGGGAACTGTCATACACTGTAAATTGGTATAATCACTTTGGAGAACAGTTTAGCAAAATAAACTCTTGAAGCTATGGATACCCTTCAACTCTGAAATCCATTTTTAGGCAGTTTCTTGGAGACACTCTTGGACACGTGCATAAGGAGTCATGTACAGTAAGTCCTCTCTTAAAATCGTTGATAGGTGCTTGGAAGTGGACTTTAAACAAAACCCTGTACATTACAGCAAGTCCTCAAATAACAATGTTTTGTTGTAAGCTTGATGGGGGAAAAATTGTTTGCCTCATCTGTTGCTTTGCTTAAAGTTACAGTTTCTAAGAACTTATCCACCTTAAATAAGGACTTACTGTATAAAGATGTTTATTGCAACATTGTTTAAAATGGGAAAAGCCATACATGGGCACCAAGGGGAGACTGGGAAATTAAATTGTGCTACACACATTCAATAGTGCATAATAATGGGTTAAAATAAATAGAGTTATGTGGATTGCTTTGCCTAATCTTAGAAACATTTTGTTGAGTGGAATGACCAAATATTTAAATATGTCATTTATTTAAAGTTTAAAAGCATGCAAAAGAACACTAAGTATGGATTCATATATATGCAGTTAGAGTCCAAAAACATGCATGGAAGCCGGGCACAGTGGCTCATGCCCATAATCCCAGAACTTTGGGAGGCGGAGGTGGGTGGATCACTTGAGGCCAGGAGTTTGAGACCAGCCTGGCCAACATGGCAAAACCCAGTCCCTACTAAAAACACAAAAATTAGTCAGGTGTAGTGGCACATGCCTATAGTCCCAGATACTCAGTGGGGCTAGGGCAGGATTGTCACTTGAACCTGGGAGGCAGAGGTTGCAGTAAGCCGAGATTGTGCCATTGCATTCCAGCCTGGGTGACTGAGCGAGACTCTGTCTCAAACAAACAAACAAACTGCATGGGAATGACAAATGCCAAATTCAGGATAGGGGGTCATCTCAGGAGAAGGAGTAGGGGAGAGAATAAGCAATATCATACAGGAGTATCCAATAGCTTTCAATTATACCTGTAATGTTTTATTTAAAAAAAAAAAATCTGAAGGCAAGTATGGCAAAAAATATTAGATTTTGATAGCGCCAGTGGTGGGAATATGAAGTCAGATATGTTATTCCTGTACTCTTCTGTGTGTTAGAATTATTTCATAAAAAGTTTCAAAAAAAATGAATGAAATAAAAATAGAGTGCTGTAGGCCTGGAAAATGCCTACACATTATAAAACGGTGGGCCCTCTGAAGACCCTTGGACAGAAGGAATTGAAGAAGGCTGTGTATCATGTCATTCAGCTCCTACAGAAGTTTAAATGAGAATAAACTTCATATAATTTTGTTCAAAAATGCAGTATTATATATAGTAGAAGGAATCAGTGGGTTGCAAAATAAAAATAACCTAATTCCATCCTCTGAGAAGATCAGAATTTGGGTCACCTAATCACTGGACAGGGTGAGTACGTTTAAAAATAGTTGACCACTTGTTTACTTGTATGTGTGTAACTTGGCCTGCCCCGTACCCCGGCTATGTTCCTTCCACTGAAGTATGAACTACGTTGTTTACTTGCCAAAAATATTTTGTTATTTAGAAAAAAGTAACAGCTAAGTCCTAGGATTATTTTCACATCGTTTAATTAATAGGTTTTTTTCCCCAAAGCACCTTTCGTAGGGTGCAAAGAATGTGGAACCCAGTCCTGAAAATGTCTTTGCTGGATTATTAACAGCTGACTCTCATTAGCTTGCTAATAGGTTCAACACGTGCTTCCTACTATTGGTGAGCAGGGTAGTGTGGTGGGAAAGCCCCGACGGAGGTCAAGAGAGCAGGGTCTTTGTTCTGTCTCAGTTGCCAGCAGCCGCTTTGGGCAAATCCGTCTGGATCCATTTTTTCACTTGCAAAATGAAAGTGTTAAAGTCTAATTCTAAGATACTAGGTCATGAGACTTTTGTCTCAGGTCCTGAGTCTCCAGAGATGTGCCCGGTATGGATTGAGGGACCCATTATGAGATAATCTTCTCCCTTTCCTTTCCCTGTTAACCTCGATACCAAAGGGCCACGTCGCCCCTTCCCACCAAACCATGTAAGGTGGCAGAAAATGGTCTGTGTCATTTGCTCGCTCAGAGCTGCTGGAACTCAGGCATGGCCAGTGCCGAATATGGCACTAGTCTGTCACTCAGATCCTAGCAGTTGGCTATAATAGCTATTCCCTTGAAAACAAGAAGTTCTGTCCCCAGCTTATTCCAGAATATAAAAGTCAGTTTTGGTTGACAGTTCAGCCAAAAAAAGTATGTAGAACAAGAATGAGAATAGTTTCCATGTGGTCTTACTGGAAATAAGCAAAATTACAGATTAATTTAGTGAAGGACTAACCATGAATTACTCACTTCCTTAAAGACCCACTTTCTTTTTTATTTTTTTTTTTATTATTTATTTATTTATTTTTTGAGATGGAGGTTCACTCTTGTGGCCCAGGCTGGAGTGCAATGGCGTGATCTCGGCTCACTGCAACCTCCACCTCCCACGTTCAAGTGATTCTCCTGTCTCAGCCTCCCGAGTAGCTGGGATTACAGGGATGCGCCACCACGCCTGGCTAATTTTTGTATTTTTAGTAGAGACGAGGTTTTGCCATGTTGGCCAGGCTGGTCTCAAACTCCCAACCTCAGGTGATCCACCTGCCTCGGCCTCCCAAAGTGCTGGGATTACAGGCGTGAGCCACCACGCCCGACCTAAGGACCCACTTTCTAGCACACCAAACTACTATGGTCATGGCATACCAAATCTAACTCTACTCATGGAGAAAGCAGTTGAGACCAATTGAATTTAGGAATTGGCTATGAAGTAGTTTAATAATGTTAATTTCCCCTAAAATTGTAACAGTATATTGAAAAGTGTACCAACTTCTGACTTAATGTCTCACCAACTACTTTTACATGGTGTCGAACATTCAGCTTTATCGTATCCTCATTTGATCTTATTTTGCCCTTTTGCATATTTAACAAAGCAGCCAAGGAGAAAAGGTGAAAAGTCATAATTAAGGCCTCACTTCTCCTTTCTATTTTTAAAAATACTTTCCTTAAAAATTCATAAAACAATCAACTCCATATTTGTTTATAGAAAGGTTTGCAATGGGTATTTCTGGCAAACTTTAGCAATATCATCAAACAAGTATATAAATATATTACTTACGACTTTGTTTGATAATCCTGCTACTGAATATTTATAATGTTAGCTACTTTACAAAATATTTTTGCAGTAGTATGTAAAGAAAACGAAGCCTATATTTAATGTTTGTGAATATTACCTAGAATAAAAAAAAATTTAAGTTGCTTTTCCATATAATTTTGGGATAAATGTCTAGTTTCTTATGTAACTTCCACAATTATATGAAATTTGTAGATTCCAAAGATTTGGCTTCCAAAATACCAAAGCAATTGCATTAACAACGTTAATAACATTTTAACATTTTGTACAGAGCACTTTCCCTGACAAAATTCCATGTGATCCTCATGCCAGCTATGAAGTCAGGCAGGTGTGATGTCCCTGTTTCATTGGCGAGGAAACTGCCTGAGAGATTAAGTGACAAGCCTGAGCTCTCACAGACAAGGTTGTCTTCTGCGTCCAAATCCCATGTTCTTTCTTCTACATAGCTCCACTTATATGTGGGGAACTGAAGCTGGTAAATTCGAAATGGCAAAGTGCCTCTTTGCTATACCTTTAGATTTCGTAGAAGCTCTTTGCGAGCAGGAATTTTCCTCTGATTTGTTCTTTCTCTGCTCTATCTCCTAACAGCTAGAAGGGTTTTTGGCCCATAGTGGTTATTTAAGTAATGTCTGAGTAAGTAAATTAATATGTATGTTCTTTTTTTAGAACTATTTTTATTTATTTATTTTTTATTTAAGACAGAGTCTCGCTCTGTCACCCAGACTAGAGTGCAGTGGTGCGATCTCAGTTCACTGCAACCTCTGCCTCCTGGGTTCAAGTGATTCTCCTGCCTCAGCCTCCCAAGTAGCTGGGATTATAGGCGCGCACCACCACGCCTGGCCTTTTTTTTTTTTTTTTTTTTTTTGTATTTTTAGTAGAGATGGGGTTTCACCAAGTAGACTCCTGACCTCAAGTGATCTGCCTCCCTCGGCCTCCCAAAGTGCTGGGATTACAGACATACGCCACCGCACCCACCCAATATGTATGTTCTTAAAGGAAGGAAACTGAGAGCCTCTGTGCCTCTGAACCAGAGAAGGATTGCCAGATAAAATACAAGATGCCCCATTCAATTTGAATTTGAGATGGACAATGTATAGCACTACACGGAACATACTTACATTAAAAAAATTACTCATTGTTCGTCTGAAATAGAATTTCATAGGGCATCCTCTCTTTCTGTTTACTAAATCTGGTAATGCTAAACTGGAGGGACTCGTTTCAGTTTTCAAATATTGGGACAAGAACAGAGTCCTGGGTAGTAATATAGTGTCTTTTAAAAAAATCTTTCTGACAGAATGTTTGACAAGCATCATCAAGTTAAATAGAACTATTCTGACTTGAGAATATATTTAGATCTTTCCTTCTTGGCATATTCCATTCAGAAAGTGAGAATGTGTAGGTCTGGAATCTATGTTTTGTGCAGGCGGCTTCCCCTGGGAAGTCCCGGTCCACATTTCCTTCTGAGGCTTGGAGAATGAGGTCAGCAGTGTGTGTGCTCATCACACTCGCCGGACCTGCCGATGGAGCTGAAGGCCTCCGGGAAGAAGGATTCTGAATGGCTGTAGTATTTGTCCATTGTAGATGAAACCAGGAATAAGCGGCTAAAAGCTCAGTGCTGAAAAGTACAGTATCACAGACCTGGGAAGGAACTAAAATAATTGAGAAAGTGATGGCACAAAGAGCAGAAAAATCCAGGGTGAGCAAGTGATAGCAGAGTGAAAGCCCCTGATGCACAAACCCAGTATTCTCTTCAACTCGAATCAGATTTCACTGGGATTAAGTTGATATTGACAGCTCTGGGAATCTTGAGGTTGACCATGTCGTCAGGTAAATGACTTTTCCTTAAGGATCCTAGGAAAGCTCCACAGTTCCTCTGAGGTGCTTACCTGAAGGAGCGTATAGAGAATACAGAGAGGCTCAGCACAGAGAAGCCACAGAGATGATTGAGCTATTTGGAAAACAAGACCTATGTGGAAAGATTTAAAAACACTTACGCACCAAAAAAGAAGACTGACAGAGAAAGTTAACAGTGGTACTTGAGGGCAGAGCACACGTCTCATAGAATATCATAATGCAAGCCAACAGCAGCTATCTCAGTAGGCTGTGGAGAGTGACTGTAAGTAAAACCAATTTCCTGAGAACGGGAGTTGTAGACACTGGAATAGGTCACTGAGGATGGTTATAGAATCACCTTTTCAGGGGATCTAATAGGAATCAATTCTTGTTTGCCAAGAATTACCAGTGGGTTATGTCTGAAGTGGAAGGATGAGTTAGCTAAGTTCCTGAGGTCCCTCCCAGTTACAAGAGTCTATTCTTTCTATAATTGACTGTGATAAAGTATATTAGAAGTATGAATTCCTCTTTTTACAGTATTACTAGAGGAAATACTAGTATACTCTTTCTTTGGATAGAGGATAAAATATTTTACCCAAAATAGTTAGAATGAGCTATTGGGTTTAAATATGAATCCTACTAACTTGCATCTGCATAACAGTAAATATTTGGGAAAGCGGTTACTGCTATATGTGGCACTGCAGTGGTTTCATGTTGAAGGAGGAAGAAGCAACTGTAACTAGCAGTTGCTGTGGGCCAGAGACTCTGCTAAACACTTTGCAAGGACATACTCATTGAATATTTTCAAAACCTGATCCAATTTTGGCCACAAAAAGGATGTGGCATTCATAACATGCTACAACATGGGTTAACCTTAAAAACACTGTGCTACATGAAAGAAGCTAGTCATAGAAACCACATATGTTATGATTCCATTTATATGAATGTCTAGAATGAGGCAAAGCTCTAGGGGCAGAAAGTAGATTAGTGCTGCCTAGAGCTGGGAGCATGTTGCGGCGCAGGGGCGGGGCTGGTGACTGCTCATGGGTATAGGGTTTCTTTTTGGGATGATAAAAATGTTCTAAAATTGATTCTGGTGATGATTGCACAACTATGTGAGTATACTATACAACATTTAAAAGTATACTTTAAATGAATCAACTATATAGTCTGTGAATTTTATCTCAATAAAGCTGTTTTTAAAAAAACTTTTAAAAACCCCCAGTGAGATATAATCACTATGCTATATTCCTTTTACAAAACTGCCTACAGGCTTGAATTGTTCAATTCAAATCAACGTGTTCTGTGACTCTAAGGAAGTGTCCAGACATCCACCTTGTATTTGGCTGTCTAAAGGCAACATTAAAATGCTGAAAAAACTTTGGAAAGAAGGCAAAAAACAGGTTCCCATTTCTTTGGTCCACTAGTTTACTTAACAGTTTTAAAGATGAGAAACGTGATTATAGCTTGACCCCAAGCCCCTTTTCCCCTCCTTACCCCTACCTTTAGATAAGTAGTTAAGAACATTTGAACCAAATAGTCTGTCACTGCCACACATGGAGGGGGCGGAGCTGCAGCCGTACTGTCCGGCAGTCACTGGAGGAACCACCCAGCACTGCCTGGAAGGCGCACGCTGCACACACAGTCTAGTGGTCAGGGATGCTGCTTTAACTTCTCTCAGCCTCACCTGGAGATTGGGGAAAAATCGTATCTTCCTCCCAGAGCTGTTGTCAGGATAAAAGAATACCATTCGTATAACCTGTGTAGCACAATGCCCAGTGCATAGCAAGGATTCAGCAGACGATATGTATATTTTTAAATGACGATCATCTCATGTAATGTAAGAAGAATCTACAAGCATTAAAAACATATTATTAAGGAAAAAGTAGGTTACAAAGTATTATGTACAGAATGCAAGCCCAGTTTTATTTAAAATATTTCTACAAATAGCGATGTGCACAAGAAAAAATGCTGCACATACATACACCAGATATTCACAGTGGTTATCTCTGGGTGGAGGAATTATGTCAGTGAGTTTTTTACTTTCTTCTTTGTGCTTTTCTTTATTTCCCTAGTTTTCCACATGTATAGCTTGTGTAATTAGAGTGATGGGAAGAATGGGGGCAGTGAGGAGGAGGATTTCATAGGATTCTAGAGGTTTTTAGAGCATCCTGTACTTCCAGGCTGCTGGCCTCCACCACCCTCACTTCCTTCCCAGGGCTTTTCTTCCTCCCTTGATGTGCAGTGGGGTCCAGTCTAATTCTGTTGTGGGCCCAGTGATGCTCATAGACACCCAACCAGCTTGCAGATTTAAGGATCAAGTCCTTTCTTAAACAGGAAAAAGTTAATGGTCTCTGATCAGTACTAGCAAGTATTGTGTCAAAATATTCTAAATTATTACTCAGATGTGTAGTCACATGAATAAGGATATGGTGGCCTTATTTGACACTTCGACAGGGTGGGATTTGCTTGGAGTAACTTCCACGTAACTGTAACAGGAGCATCTACAGAGCATGCCAGGCTTGCAGCACGCATCAAAGGCGTGAGGTCAGCACCGCAGAAGGCTAACTTTTCTGGCTCAATCCCTGTTGGCAAAATAGAATTTGATTGAAATTAATGGATATGTGTGTAAGATGTAGATATTTTATTTTCCATGCAATGCATTCAGTTTTAAAATGGAGAGTGCAATATTTTCAGTCTTCTAAACTAAAAATATTTGAGTTGTGGTCATGATATTTGCCTTCCTCTCACCATGCCTGAGAACTCCATAAATCACATCTCTCAGGCATGTTATGTAAACTAAGGGTTACAGGCAATAAGGTGGCATTCTAAAAGGAGAAGTCCTGGGTAGTTTCATTTGTTTGGGGGTGGTTTGAAAATTACATTTAAAAAAAAATGGGGACAACAAAGACAACCAAAAAAAATCCTATCATGGACATAATATTCAAAAGACTTGGTTCCCTATATCTATGAATTAGAAGTGTGTTTCTTATCATCAGTGGGTTCATCTCAGGCCTTGACCAGTGTCCCGGCTGCCCCAAGGGAATCAGGCACTATTGCATTAGCTGACTCCAATCAGCAACTACCTTTAGAGGAGGCAGAGTTCAGAAGCCATAAAAAATAAAAACAAGAAAAAATTTAAAAATGGGGCACAAACTTAGCATTTTCCTTAGGTTTATGGTACAGTGGATGAATTCAGTGGAATTGAACCAGTGATGCCTGTCTGCAAATTCCAGTACATTTTACATTTATTTTGGTTTGCAACATCAGTTTGTCTATTGTAGTTAATCTTTTTTTTTTTTTTTTTTAAGAAAGACTGTCATGAGTTATTTATGTAGTCACCACAAAATGCCAGGCAATTTTTAGCTAAAACTTCACAGTAACTCCCTTGTAAACAAATGCTAACCAGAGCAGCCACGCATTTCTGAAAGGTATTACATAAACATCAGGCAGTTTGTATAAACAGGCCTGGAGTTCCCCCCCCCTTTTTTTTTTTAATATAAGTAACAATTTTAGTTTGTTGTAAAATTCACACAACATAAAATTCAGCATTAACCATTTTAAAGTGTACAATTCAGTAACAGTTAGTGTATTTACGATGTTGTACAACTATCGCCAATATCTAGTTCCAGAACATTTCATCATCCCAAAAGGAAACCCTGTACTCAGTAAGCAGTTACACCCCATTGCCTGTCACCCCCATCCGCTGGTGATCATTAGTCTGTTTTCTGGCTCCATGAATCTGCCTATTCTGGATATCTTATATTAATGGAATCATACAGTGTGTGGCCTTTTGTGTGGTGTTTTGTTCATACACTTGTTTTCAAGGTTCATCCATGTTGTAGCATGATCCATCAGCACTTCATTCTTTTATTCTTTTTTATTTTTTATTTTTATTTTTATTTTTTTGAGACAGGGTCTCGCTGTGTCACCAGGCTGGAGCACAGTGGTGCAATCTCGGCTCACTGCAAACTCCACCTCCCAGGTTCAAGGGATTCTTCTGCCTCAGCCTTCCGAGTAGCTGGGATTACAGGCATTTGCCACCACACCCAGCCAATTTTTGTGTTTTTAGTAGAGACAGGGTTTCACTATATTGGCTAGGCTGATCATGAACTCCTCACCTCAAGTGATCCACCTGCCTTGACCTCTCAGAATGCTGGGATTACAGGTATGAGCCACTATGCCCAGCCCAGTACTTCATTCTTTTAAATGGCCAAATAATATTCCATTGAATGGGTATACCACAAATTTGTTTATCCATTCATCAGTTGATGGATATTTGGGTTATTTGCACCTTTTGGTTATTGTAAACAGTGCTGCTATGAACACTACTACACAAGATTTTGTTTGAACAATGTATTCCATTTTTAGGAAGGGAGTTGCTCAGTAATATGGTAATTCATTGTTTAACTTATTGAGGAACAGCCACTTTTCCACAGAGGCTGTGTCATTTTATATTCCCAGCAGCAATAATTTCTTTTCTTTTTTTCTTTTTTCTTTTTTTTTTTGAGACACAGTCTCGCTCTGTCACCCAGACTGGTATGCAGTGGTGTGATCACGGCTCACTGCAGCCTCAACTTCTCAGGCTCAAGCAATCCTGCTGCGTCAGCCTCCTGAACTACAATGTGCACCACAATGCCCAACTAATATTTTATTTTTTTTGTAGAGACAGGGTCTTGCTGTGTTGCTCAGTCTGGTCTTGAACTTCAACTCCTGGGCTCAAGTGATCCTCCCATCTTAACCTCCCCAAGTGATGGGATTACAGGCATGAGTCTTCATTTCTGGCCCAGGGTTTCAATTTACCTCCGTCCATCTTGGCAATACTTGTTACTGTCAGGGTTTTTTTGTTTTTTGTTTTTTTATTTATTTATTTTGTTTTTGCAGCCATCCTAGTGGGTGCGAAGCGGTATCTCATTGTGATTTTGACTTGCATTTCCATAATGACTAATGATTTTGAGGATTTTAAAAATGTGCTTATTGGCCATTTGTATATCTTTTTTGGAGAAATGTCTGTTCAAGTTCTCTTCCCCTTTTTGGAATGGGTTTGTCGTTGTTGTTGTTAAGTTGTAAGAGTTCTTTATATATCCTGGAGACGAGACACCAATCGGATATATGATTTGCAAATATTTTCTCCCATTCTATGTGTTTTTTCACTCTCTTGATAGTATCCTTTGATACACAAAAGTTTTCAATTTTGGTGAAGTTCAGTTTACCTATTTTTTCTTTTGTTGCTTGCATTTTTGGTGCCGTATCTCAGAAACCATTATCAAATCCAACATGATGAAAATGTACCCTATATTTTCCTGTGGAAATTTTAGTTCTTATATTTAGGTCTTTGATTGATTTTACTTTTTATTTAGAGTAAGATAAGGGCTCAGCTTCATCTTTTGCATGTGAATATCCAAATGGCCTAGATTGAGTGTTTTTTGTTTGTTTGTTTGCTTTTTGAGACAGCATCTCACTCTGTTGCCCAGGCAGGAGTGCGGTGGCACCATCACAGCTCACTGCAGCCTCAACCTCCCAGGCTCAATTGATCCTCCCACCTCAGCTTCCCGAGTAGCGAAAACTCTTAGCCAGCACACTACGGCAGGCACCTGGCTAATTTTTGTATTTTTTGTAGAGAGGGGGTTTCGCCGTGTTGCCCAGGCTGGTCTTGAATATCTGCGCTCAGGCGATTCGCCCACCTCAGCCTCCCAAAGTGCTGGATTTAGAGGCAGGAGCTGCTGCACCCAGCCTCTGTGTTGAGTGTTTTCGTCCTGAAAAGGTGTGGGATTTTATCAAACTGTTTTTCTGTATCAGTTGAGAAGATCATGTGGTTTCCCTATATTCTGCTAATGCGGTACACGTGTATTAGTTTTCTAGGCTGCCATAACAAAGTACCACAGACCAAATGCCTTAAAACAACAGAAAACACAGTTCTGGAGGCCAGAAGTAGAATACATAACTGTTCTCATTAAGCCTCACGGTTACCTAATGGCACTCAGGTACTGTCATCATCCCCATTTTTCAGATGAAGAAACTGAGGTACAGAGAGGTAAAGTTTTGTAGGATCATACAGCTAATCAGAGGTGGTGCTGGGATTTGGGCCCAGGCTGTGTGCTTCTGAGTCTGCACTGTTAACCATAATACTATGCGGTCAAGTTTATTCACATGACTCAGCCTGTTTCCTTATTAACAGATGAGGATAACAGCTCTTATACTTCAGGGCTGTTGTGAGGGTTAAGTGTTTGATGAGTGTGAAACAGCCCCATGAATGAAGACAACCAGCTGGGAGGGCTATGAACTGGCCACCCATGGTCGTGTGTACAGTTGACCAGAATTAGGGTGATGGGGCAGTGACGAGTCCTTGAATTCAGGTCAGGCACTTTGCCTCCAGCAAGCACGAGTCCCCACAGACAGTGACAACAGAAGGCTTTCAGAGACTTCATTGTGCTGACGCTGCTGATGTTCTCCAGCACGTTCTCTCCACCCAGACAGGCAGAGGTCCTTTTATTTCTAGATAACAAAACTTGGCTGGTGGACACACCGCTAACATGTAGGAGAGGTGGAATTTGAACCCAGGTTCCAGAGCCGGCGCCACCTTAGCTCCCACGTTCCTTTACTCATTCTTACTGTTGCTCCCACGTCCTGTCCCGCACACCTCAGAGCCTGCAGTGGGACAATTCAGTATTCCTGGAATGCTGCTCTTACCACCACGTGTAAACATACTCTGCCTGACTCATGGACTAGCTCTCATGCCACCCACACCACGAGCCTTCCTGCTCCAAACCCAGAAATGTAATGTCATCGCCACCTCCTGGGATGGGAGCCTCCGCAGCCTTGTATTCCCTGCATTGGTACTCAACATCCTAGGGTAGTTTTCTCCTTCCCCACAGTTGCTAAGGTGGAGGAACCTTAAGGGCTTAGCCATGTAACCCCCACTGCCCCATAACTAAGCCCTTTCATAGTGTGTTCCTTGTAGAGTTGGGTACTGTGCAGCTATGGGACAGGGATGGGTGGGCAGAGGGGGTGCCAGGCAGAGGCAGGAGGCCAGACCATCACACCAGAGAGCTCTGTAGGGCTCAGAGACACTTTGATCTGCATTCTGGCCATTTAGTCATGTATGTAGCAGTAACTAAGGAGTGTGTCTGTTACAAAATAGTGCACCAGTCAACATCAGATCATGGTTTCCACCAGGAGTCCACAAAAGAATCTCTGTGGAACTTCACAGAAATATAGAATGCCAGACATCCACCACAGACCTGCTGAGTTGGCATCTCTGGGAGGTAGGACCTGGGCAGTTGTAATTTTTTGTTTGTTTGTTTGTTTGTTCGAGACAGAGTCTCGCTCTTTCGCCCAGGCTGGAGTGCAGTGGCGCAATCTCGGCTCACTGCAAGCTCCACCTCCCAGGTTCACGCCATTCTCCTGCCTCAGCCTTCTCAGTGGCTGGGACTACAGGCGCCCACCACCACTCCCAGCAAATTTTTTGTATTTTTAGTAGAGACGGGGTTTCACCGTGTTAGCCAGGATGATCTCGATCTCCTGACATGGTGATCCACCCGCCTCGGCCTCCCAAAGTGCTGGGATTACAGGCGTGAGCCACTGTGCCCGGCCTGGCAGTTGTAATTTTTAAAGCTTCACATACGTGACAAACAGTGACACTGGTGACCTCCAGGGAGGGAAGGTGAGAGGAGGACTATTCACATTTGTCCTTTTTGAATTTTGAACTAGGTAATGATATTATGTGTTCAAAAAATAATGTTTAAAAACCATAAGCTCACTCGTACTATATGTTGTTTATGTTTAAATATCTGTGTAGTAGGAGGATAAGGATTAAAACGTGCCCAGAGATGGCAGCACACTGCTAGAGGTGGGAGGGGAAAGGTGGAAGGTGAGGGTTTGGTTCCATTTGTAATGTTTTATTTGTTTAAAAAGAGACGCTTGAGGCACAATGGCAAAATCTATTCAATTTGTGAAGTGAGTATACTGGATTTGTTATGTTATTATCTGTTTGAAAGATTTTATAGTTAAGAACAGATATTTAAAAGTAAAACAAAGTATGAAATGTTCATAGATAGCTCCCACGTGCTCCTAGCTAGTGACCAAGGAGAGTGATGGGAAAGGTGAAGTGCAGGCCTGTGGCGCTTAACAGCAGGGAGTCGTTCTGAGAAACGCGCTCACTAGGCGATGTTGTCTGTGCGGGAACATCACAGGGTGCATTTGCACAGACCTGGATGGTGGAGCCTGCCATGCACCTAGGCTATATAGTGTGGGCTATTGTGCCTACAGCACAAACCTGTACAGCATGTTACTGTACTGAATACTGCAGGCAATTATAACACAATGGTATTTGGGTATCTAAGCATAGAAAAGATACAGTAACAATATGGCATAAAAGAGAAAAAATGGTACACCCGTATAGGGAACTTACCATAAATGGAGCTTACAGGACTGGCAGCTGCTCTGGGGAAGTCAGGGAGTGAATGGTGAGTGAATGTGAAGGCCTAGAACATTACCGTACACTACTGTAGACTTCATAAGCACTGCTTAGACTACACTACATAGATTTTTTAAAAATTTTTCTTGTTTTAATAATAAGTTAACCTTAGGGCCAGGCGTGGTGGCTCATGCCTGTAATCCCACAGCTTTAGGAGGCCAAGGTGGAAGGACTGAGACCAGGAATTCGAGATCAGCCTTGGCAATCATGGACCTGTCTCTACAAAAAAACATTTTAAATTAGCCAGGTGCAGTGGCATGCACTTGTAGTCCTAGTTACTGGGGAGGCTGAGGAGGGAAGATCGCTTGAACCCAGGAGTTCCAGGCTGCAGTGAGCTGTGATGGTGCCACTGCACTTCAGCCTGGGCAATAGAGTGAGACCCTGTCTCAAAAAAGTAAATAAATAAAAATAACCTTAGCTTACTGTAACTTTTTACTTTTATAAAAAGTTTATTTTTTGATTTTTTAGAACTTTTTGACTCTTTTGCAATAATACACCTTAAAACAAACAAGTTATGCAGCTGTACAAAAACATTTTCTTTCTTTATATCCTTATTCTATACACTTTTTCTATGTTTAAAGTTTTCTGTTTTTTACTTTTTAAACTTCTTTGTTAAAAACTTAAGATGTAAACCCTCACATTAGCCTTGGCCTACACAGGGTCAGGATCATCATTATCACTGCTTCCACCTCCACATCTTGTCCCCCTGGAAGGTCTGCAGGGGCCATAACACCCATGGAACTGTCACCTCCTACGATAACAGTGCCTTCTTCTGGATACCTCCTACGGGACCTGCCTGAGGCTGTTTTATAGTTAACTTTTTGTTTAATAAGTAGAAGCTGTATACTCTAAAATAATGAATAGACGTATAGTGTAGTAAATACATAAACCAGTACCATCGTCGTTGATTATCAAGTGTTATGCACTGTGCATAATTGCATGGACTTGAATTTTATGTGACTGGCCGGGCAATAGGTTTGTTTACACCAGCATCACTACAGACACATGAGTAAATGCATTGACCTACGACATCACCAGGCGATGGGAATTTTTCAGCTCCATTATGGTGCTATGGGACTCCAATCATATACATGGTCTGTCATTGACTGAAACGTCATGTGGTGCATGACTGTACGGATCACCCTCACTAAGAATTAAGAGTCAGGGGCTTCTATACATTAATAATATCAGTCACGTATGAAACACGAGTAGCTTGGGTGAGGTCCCTGGCCTGCACCGCTGTAGCGTGGGTGAGGTCCCTGGCCTGCACTGCTGTAGCGTGGGTGAGGTCCCTGGCTTGCACTCCCATCCTAAGTATTTGTTTCTTTTTGTTTCAGGTGTTTGTGGCCAGTCCTCACAAAACACAGCCTATTGTGGAGATTCTGTTAAAGAATCAGCCCAAACTCATTGAGTTTCTGAGCAGCTTTCAAAAAGAAAGGGCGGATGATGAGCAGTTCGCTGATGAGAAGAACTACTTGATTAAACAGATTCGAGACTTGAAGAAAACGGCGCCTTGAAGAGCTGCCTAGCCCCTGTCACAGTCATTCGTCTCATTTGTCCAGTTTGTACAATGTGATATGTCAGAAAGCCATCATTCTTGGGAAGACTTTGGAGGTACCTATTTTTTTCTGTTGTAATTGTTCTGCGTAGATGGAATATAAACATTTGAATGGAAAAAAATTAACCTAGAATAATATATTCATTTTAATCAAGTCTGTGATTATTTATGTGAAATCAGAGCCATTGTATTAGGTGTTGATAAAAACGATTTTAACTTGCAGACGTGAGCCCCTGGGCACCATGAGCCACTAAACGGGAGCTCAAATGACAGGCATCACCAAGTCTTCAAGGAAGACTGAGTTCTCAGGAGAGAACTGGGAATGGGGCCAGGGTGCAAAAGTGCTTTGCCCGTCTGTAGGTAGACACACAGATCGCTCAGGGCACTGCGAGATCCCAGAAGGTAACATTAATGTTTTCAGTCATTGTGTGTCCTTCGTTGCTGCCAATGTCTTTGGACTGTAATCAGTGCATCCATGCCTCCTGGGATCCAGTGCTCCCTCTCAGCTCAGTCTCCCGTCCCTCCCTGTCCTGCATTTCATCCCAACTCCTCAGCGTGGCCTCAGTGGGCGCGCCCATGCCTCCCGCAGTCCAGGTGAGCAGGGGAACAACTGAGCAGGAACAGGATGGATCAACAAGGGTCATGGGGAATAGAGGACCCACAGGGTGAGACCTGCTTGCTGGAGAACTGCGAACACGTGGCTCTGGATAGAGTCACAGCTGTCACATATTGACTTCCAGAGAGTGAGTGAGGGACAGAATATTTCCTTCATAATCATCATGGGTGAATGCTTTCTGCTGTAAGTGTATTTTAGAGTGGGAATCACCGTAGTGGAACGCCCAGCAGGCACAAACCATGGGTCCAGGGAGTCTCAGTGAGGAACTTTTATCAATAGGAGGACATAACCATCGGAAGGAGAAATGATTCATGTGTGAAAAAATTCTGAGATCCATCAATAAATTGTTTTCAGTTTGTTTTCTCATAAGCTGTCATTCTATAATTGCCCATCACAGTCTTTAGTGAACACATAGAAAACCTATACTGTTTTGGTCCTGAATAGTCTCTTGCAACCAGGATGATTGAGGTATTAATTCATCTTCCTTATAAAAAGGCATGGAATCAAAAATATTTTAAAAGGCCGTGGTTTCGTTTCAGACATCAAGCATCTAAAATGGGATTTTAAAGCGATACTTTACAAGACATGAAAGGCACAATTGTTGATCTGTATTTTTTATACTTCAGTTTCTAAATCGTGAGTCGTTGCCTTCCACAGGAACCCTCCCTTTTTACAATACTTGAGTGTTGTGTACTTTCTCTTCAGTTAGGTGTTTCTGTGCCCAGAGAGGGAAAGAGAAATGTGTTCTCCAAGATTGATCCCCTTTGTAGATTTTGTACCTGAAGAATTACCTGGCAGGGCACCACCCTTGGCTAGGTCCAGGTGTGTGTCTCTTTCTTGCCTGGCATGGACCCCGAGGCAAGTGATGTGGGGCCTGGCGCACCTGCCCGCTTTGGCAGCTGTGGCCTCTCTGACCAGTGCCCTTGCAGGAGGCTGGCCGGAGCAGCCTGATGACCTGCACTCTTTAGTCACTGACGTCAGATTATTTCTATAACATTCCCTGACAGTTCAGAGTCCCTTCAAATCGCACTTTTCTGGTTTTGCTTTTTTAATTAAAAGAGATGAGTGTAAGTATAAAAAATGAAGGTGAAATAACCATTGGAAATGTATTTGATTGCTTAATATGGTTCCACAACATTTTGGGATGTATGTTTTCCTTTGGAGAGTAAGGCCTTATTACTATTCTTTTCTGATAAAGAAAACATTTTATTTCCTTTGGGCTTGCGTTAGCTCCTTCCTAGCAACCCATTATCCCAGCTCAGTACCTTTCCAACAGAACACTAGGAGTCTGGGGTTTTGTTGTGATCTAAATTTGTAAGTTATTAATGTGAAAAGCGGAGCAGGAAGCTCACAGATTTGTTTGCACAAAGTTCACTGTAAATACTGTGAGAATTGAATTCTGAAAAGGTCACATTTAGTGATTTCAAAAGCACACATTTAAATGAAGACTGACTAAATAAAACGTACCACACACTTCTTGGTTGGTTTCATTCCATTGCATGCTGTGTGGCTGTGTGTGTTCTTGTCACCATTCCAGGCAGGGAAACCCTTATGCTGCCCCAGGGCCCCAGCACACCTTCCTGTATGCCCCACCAACCAGTGACCCTGCACCTGTCCCATCTTCCAAGCTACACTAACCACCATTGACTAGGCAGCGCCTACTCAACCCTAAATCTACACATCCCACGGTTGATGCCTCCCCATACCTGGAAGTCTTTCCCATTTCATAACTGAGGACATTGAGGTTCTGAGGTGGTTCTGAGTGGTTCAAAGATCCCAGACCTAGTGTGGGATACCCTAGATACAAGCCCACAGTGGCCCGAGGCCAAATTCCTGTTCTCTCTCTCTCTCGCCTTCATCATCAAGGCTGTGAACTAGGGACGGGCCAGAGCATCAGAAACCATGTGGAACTCTCCCCCACTGCTGCCTGCGAGGTTCCCCAGCTGGGAGGGTCCTAGCGTTAGGCCAGCAGGGACTGAGATCATAATGTTCCTGGACCAGGTTCTTGGCCAGAGCCAGGCATCTGCCCAGAAGTTAGGATTCCTCCTGGAGAAAACGCTCAGGAGCACCCACCCCTTGGAAATGTCCCAGACTCTCAGCCTCATGGGTGGGCCTCCTTTGATGGTTCTAGGGGAGCAGTGTGGCTGTCCAAAGAGGGGCTGTGAGCTTCCCACAGCCCCCCTCACTAGCCAGACTGGTTTGTCCACATTTCCCGTGAGACACAGCTGCTGTGAACCACAGCAGTCTAGAAATTACACAAGACTGAAAGTGATTGTAACAATGTGAAGGAAAATTAAACTCAAAAATTCCTGGAATCATTTTAGTTGTTTCAGAATAGATTTACAAATCTTGCTGGTCTGTTTTATTAGAGGATATTATGATTTTACGTCTTTTACTCGTTTTACCATTTTATCCAAAATATTACACATATGGCATGAATGAGTACCATCGCTCCGTGGGTGTTCTTGTGGAAAGGTTTTAGATATTGCATTGGGGCTCACAACTGGATAAAGGTCTGAAACATACACTATTGGGAGACCCTGAAAAGCTAGACTTAGGCTACCTAAAAAGATTAAAAAGGTTGAAGATGGATGTAAACAAGGTGTGATTTCATTTCTGAAACATGGAAACTGCTGTGATGTAGCTGCCATAATGAAAGCCCAGCAAAGCTGAGTGTTCAGCCTGGTCTGCACTAACCCCATACAGACATCTCAAGCCTCCACCTGACGAAGGGAAATTTGGACCACAGAGAGGGTGAGTAAATCCCTCCAGATCAGACAGCTAGTTACAGAGCCAGGATTTAGGGCCAAGGCTGACCCCAAGGTCCGTGTCTTTGGAAACCAGACTGCAAATTCAGGGCGCTCGGCCTATTCTTCAGCTTTCTGCCCCTGGACAGATAACTATCTCCTCTTGGCCCCCACTGAAAAACGAATCCTGGATACCAGTGCTAAAGAATAACTTACGGGAAAGATTTCAAAAGCTAGATTCCTTTAGGGAAGGTTGGAAAAAATAAGATCACTTTTAGTTTTAGTTCTAATATTTAAAGCTGTAAAAAGCCAAAACATTTATTTAACTAATTTATTCATTTAACATCTGTTGAATTCATTCTCCATGCTGGTTAGGGATGGATCCTGGGATAGGACACCGAGTGACACACCAGGGTTACTGTAGGCCTCTGTGATCATGGAAGCTCATGGCGCTGGGGGTCAGAGGCTTTTTTAAGTCCATACCATGCAGCTGGCACTGGGACCGAGTCAGCAGAGAAGAGAGGATAGACAGGAGGTGAGGAGCCAGGGAGGAAGGGCAGATCCTACTGCCGACCCCGAGAACGTGGCGGACCTACAGAAGGGCAGGCACCCTTCAGTGCAGAGCCCCCGCGCTGGGCCCACAGTGGCAAAGCTGAAGGGGGAGGTGCAGGGAATGGGGAACCCTGACAACGCCAGCCAACTGCGACTACACCGGCCCCGCCCCAGTTCACCTCCCCTCACAGCTGACAGGATGTGCTGTTGGGACCAACCCTAATGCATCACCTGCTGGAGAGGGAATTGTGGAGACGCGCTCATGCTTAGCAAAACAGACATTGCAGATGCCCCCAGGTGTGTTCTGCCCTGGGGAGATGCTGACATACACCCTCCTACCATCCTTTCCCATCTCGGAGACGTCAGGTCCCTTTTTCCTTTGGAATATCATCTACTCATGAGAGGTTTGTGTGAATTAACTAGAACCACATGGAATTTGGGAACGGCCACACCTGGACTGAAATTCTGGCTCCACGGCTAGCTGTTCCCTCTTGAGAATCACCGAGCTTCCAGGAAACAGGCAAAAAGAGGACTTACCTCACGGGATTGTTGTGGGAACCAATGAGGTAAGGTAGGTGACGTGCCGGGTTCAGACTGGGTGCGCCCACGTTAGCCGGGTCACCAGAGCGAGAGATGCCCACTGCAGGCAGGGCGGCGGGCACAAAGCGTGGCTGGAAAATGACAAGGCTTGTGCGCTTGTGTCCGGGGCATGTGGGGATGTGAGAGGGCCGGGAGGGAGCTTTGAATGCCCAGCTAAGGGTCTGACTCCACCATTAAGGCGGCTGGCTTTTATTCAGGAAGTGACCCGAACACCTGCGTGTCCGGCAGGAACGCTCTGGAGCCGGCCCTGGAGGGAAACAATGAGGGAGGGCGGGATGATGAACACCTGCTGGTAACAGCGAGCGCCAACTCGGTGCTGCTGTCAGTCCCGCTGCAGATGCTTTAAAGCATTATCAGTCTTCAGAACCACCTTATGAGACGCCTACTGTGATTATCCTGTCAATCTGAAGAATAATCAGAGAGTGGCTCTCAAAGAAAGTGATGTTTATTCAGGAATAGGGCACTGCCACGGGAGTATGCCTGCCAGAGTAAAAACCACGTGTGCCTTCAGGGAGGTGAAGGAAGACAAAGGTTTTTAAAAGGAAAGGGAGGATTATATCATTGCTTTGAAGTAATGATCCTTGGCTACAAGGGTTGATTGCAAGAGGGACACCAGTCTGAGGCTGGACAGGCAGTTACTGGGCAGGTGTCCTCCTGGAAGCATTTTTGCGCAAGATAGCGGTTTTCATAGTCTTCCGTGGTAGTTTTTGTTATTAGGCATTTATGCATGAGAATCTTTGTCTTCATGGCCTTCCCTTGGCTCTACTTGTCAGGATTATTTTTAACAAAAGTGGCTCCATTCTGATTCTGACATCTTTCACAATCCCAATATTACAGGCGTGGAAACGGGGACTGAGAGGGTTGCTCGCCCAATTATACAGTGAGCAGATGGTGATGCAGGATTCAAACCCAGAGCTCAGAGGCAACAGCCATAGAACTGGAGAGATACTAAGGATTTACTATTGACCAGGCATAGCTGAACTGTTTCTGGAGGACATGGGCCTGTGGGGTGGGTGACCTGAGTAGAAGATGATGTGCTCCGCCAAGACAGGGAGCCCGGGACGGGGGACAGAGGCACACAAATGTCCTGTTCCTGGAGATGTCCAGGCGGCCGTTGGACAAATGAGTCTGGAACTCAAGAAAGACATGGGCCAGAGGCACTGATTTGGGGGTCACTGAGATTTAGGGAGCAGCTGAGGTCTGGGTGAAGAGGAAGTGATCTATTCCTCGCTGTGATTCAAACCTCGGTACCCACCCCTCCTTTCACCTGCCTCCGTTTGTATTTTAACCTTATCTGTAACCTACATCCCACCTCAACCCAGGGTGTGGGGGTGGCTGGGCAGCAGGGGGACCCCACAGTTCCCATGTCCTTTCTCCGTGGCAGTGTCCATGCTCAGTCTAGGTCTCCACCCGGCCTGGGTGCACGCAATATTGTCCCAAAGTCTGTATTTGATTCACTTAGTTCTGAGGACCAGTTAGTCATTCGGAGGCTTGTAACCCTGTTATCCCAGAGTCCAGGCTGACAGTGTTTTTATAAAGTGCCATCAGGACAAAGGGTGGTTGAACTCCATGCCAGGGCCTAGCTGTGTCACCCCAGCTCCGCACTGGGGAGGTCTTGACCAGGACCCCAGCATCAGGGACAGAGGATGCTTATATAACCCCAGGACTCTTGGGGAAAAGGGGCAAGGCCCTAGGTGCAGACTGGTTCTTCTGCAGGGGAAAAAGCCTCTGCCTTTTTCCCTAGAAACAGAGCATGACATTCCCATGGCCATGACCTGCTGGCCTGGATGAATGAGGCTCTGTGCTACCAAGGGTGTGGGAGGAAGGAAGAGGGTGTGCCTGCAGCTGCCCGGCGGCGTCTGGCAGCACCAGGCGTGTCCTTCACCTTGACCAGGGACCATTTTCAAGCCGAGTGGCTTTGTTCAGTTGTCAGTGTGCTGTGCCCACCAGAATGAAGGTGTTAGCACGTGACCTGCAGCCAGGGAACGGGCACCTGGATAAGAAGGCCAGGGCGGGGCGGGCATGAGTTTCCCTCGCACCTTCAGTTCTCTTCTTGGGTCTTGGCTCTTTTTTCTAATGTCTTCCCAAGTTTTCAGGTAGTTTCCGCACAAGACGTGTGTCACCCATCAAAAAAACACCATTTATCCCTCAGCTGCCCCTCCAGCCCCTCTTCTGTCTCTCTGTCCTCCTTCAGGGCAAAACTTCTCCAATTTCTCCACAAACGGGCTGCATCTCCTCACCTGGGATGTACCCCACAACCTGCCAGTCTCTGGCTTCCCCACCTCCCTGGAAGATGCTCTTCCCAGGGCTATCCAAGGCCTCAGAGCCACCAGATCCAGTGGCGATTTCTTGTGCTCGTCTGACCCCTCAGCAGCAGGTGACAGAGCTGGTGGCCTCTTCTCCAGGCCCTCTCCTCTCCTTTCACCCAGGCAACCTCACCCTCCTGTGGCCTCTCAGCTCAGCCTCCTCCACCTCACAGCCGAGCACTGTTGTGCCCGGGTTCAGTCTCCTGTGCATCTCCTCTCCATCTCCCCATCTTCCTGCAAGGCTTCAGGTCTGTGGTCTGTGTGTGCCCAC
Organism: Theropithecus gelada; assembly: GCF_003255815.1. Taxonomy (NCBI): domain Eukaryota; kingdom Metazoa; phylum Chordata; class Mammalia; order Primates; family Cercopithecidae; genus Theropithecus; species Theropithecus gelada. Next base: position 80,246,708 of record NC_037685.1, on the reverse strand, counting down.
CTGTGGCTCCCACCTCTGTGACTCCAGGCCGACTTCGGCAATCTCCAGGCTCATGCGTGCATTCACCTGCTGGCTGGATGCCTCTCAGGCTCCCTCTCTCCAAGGTACAGTTCAAAACACAGCATGTGACTTCCCGTCCCTCCCTGCACCTGGCTTCCCCAGTTCTGATGATGCCCCTGAAATCCCCCAAGTTGTTCATGCCAGAAACCCAGGAAAGCACGTGAGTCTTCTCTGCCTCTCACCTGCAGCCAATTCATCAGCATTTCTGCTTCTAAGACTTGTGTCACATCTGAGCAGCTCTCTGCATCTGCACGGCCCCCACCTGGACTGCACCCCATCTCTGCAAGCGTCCAAAGTGATCTTTTCATAGGTCACATCTGGTCATGGTTCTCTCCTGCCCCCAGACCCTCTAGTGGCTTCCCTTGCGGCACAGAATCAAACCCAAAGCCCTGACCACTGTCCTTAAAGCACATAGGATCCTCCTGCAACAAATCCAGCAAGCCTGGCTGCTTCTCCATTCCCCGAAGGACCTTTCCCCATAGCGTTCCTTCTGCTGGGAATAGTCTTCCCAGCTTTCTTCACTGGATGCTGCTTCTCATCCTTGCTCTCTCAGCTTAAATACCCACTTCTGGGCTTCCCAGGCCCAGTACAGGAGCCTCCCACCCCAAATACCAGCTGCCTCTCCACTAGGGTGCAAACCTCCAGGGCAGGGACAGTGTCTGTTTCCCTCATGAATGTATTGCCAGGGTCTAGCCCAGTGTCTGCGACACAGTAAATGCTCTATCATGAGTGAATGTATGACTCATTCTTTATAAAGCATAATTTCACTTTCCTCTTTCTCTCCTCACTCCCTGGCCCCCTCACATCTTCCAGGTGATCCTCCTTTCCCTCCCATGCCCCACCCCCCGCTGGGTGGCTTCTGCCATTCTGTCCCCTGCCACTCTGCCCTCGTTCTGCTCGGTTCACTTATATTCCTCTGTCCCCTCCTTTATTCCCTTCAGATGTCACCTTAGACCTTTATCATTTCTCATTTTGAACCAACCAGCAGCCATCCAATTCCCTTCTCCCTCCCTGCATTCCTCAGTGATGCTGGAGTGACTGCTTTAAGATGCAAATAGGGGCTGAGTGCAGTGGCTTTTGCCTGAAATCCCAGCATTTTGGGAGGCTGAGGTGGGAGGATCGCTTGAGCCCAGGAGTTTGAAACCAGCCTGGAAACTGTCTCTACAAAAATAAAAATAAAAAATTGGCCAGGTGTGTTGGTGTGCACCTGTAATCCCAGCTACTCAGGAATCTGAGGCACAGGATCGCTTGAATCCAAAAGGTGAAGGCTGCAGTAAGCAGTGATTGCGCCACTGCTCCGCAGCCTGGGTGACAGAGAGAGAGACCCTGTCTCAAAAAAAAAAAAAAAAAAAAAGCAAATATGATCGTGTGGCCTCTGCTTAAAGTCTTTCTGTGGCTCCCTATTGCTCCCCAGAAGTGTTCCTGTGGCCTCTGCTTAATATCTTTCTGTGGCTCCCTATTGCTCCCCAGAAGTGTTCCTAAGGCCCTGCGTGGTCTCTGCCAACCTCCTGCTCCTCTCTCTCCTTGCCCACGGATGCTACAACAATCTGCAGCTCCCCAGTGTGCTACACTCTCTTATGTGCCCCCGCTCTGGAAACTCCAAACCTCATAGAACTCAACAGTGCTCACATTTCCTAGTTTCAATTGTAAGCGGCACCTGCATCAATTTCTGGGACATGCAGCCCTCTAGTGGCTAAAACAAGTAACAGTCTTTACTGTGTTCCTGCTGGGCCCTTTCTATTCAACATTATCCATGACTTGGGTGGGACACAAGTAACGCATTGATCAAATGCCTGAGTGACCCTGGTCTCTGAGAGCGACGCCTAATTAGTGTCTGAAACAAAATTAACAAGCAGTAGGACAAGCTGCAGTGTTGGGTGCAATCTGACCATGGCTAGATTTAATAAGGATAAATGTGAAGTCCCACACTAAGGTCTGCAAACAAAACTTCAGCTCTGCAGGTAGAAGCATGGGTGCCCAGACGGGATTCTGGTGACCCTAATGCCTTGCTGGGCCCCATCGCCTCTTGCCTCGACTCCTGCAGCACCTCTCTGGCGGGAGCCGTGGCCACTCTTCCCTACACCAGTCTTTCCTCGCGTGCTGGTGATCCTTCCTGTGAATCAGGCGCCGGGGGAGCCGTCTAGGGGCGTGCACACACAGCTGCACCTGGGAAGAGACGCAAGCTGGGAACAGTTGTCAGCACTTTGGTGGTCCTGGGAAAGGATGGGGGCCCTGGAGAGGAAGCAAAGGTGAGAGGGTCCAGGAAAAGCCGTGGGAGGAGAGGAGAGAGATAAGAAACACAAAAACAGGCCGAGGCCGACAAGAAGGAAGTGTTATGAAGCCGTAAAAGGAGAGTTTTAGGACGAGCTGATGCCGCACACTGAAGGCCCAGGGCCCAAGCAGGGTTAGGCCACTAGGAGTTGGGGAGCACCGTCCTACGGGGAGGGGGAGCAGAAAGACGACAATGATTTGTGAAATAAGCAGGAGGAGGATGTTGAGAAAGCTAACACAGGCTTCCAGGTAATGAAGGGAAAGGAACCCAGTGGGGAAAGGGAAGCTTTTTGAAAGCTGGAGAAATGTATCGCTTACCAGCTGCAGCCTAACCAGCCCCCTGAAATGCAATAACTTCAATAAAACCAATGTTTTTTCCTGAGTCTGTGGGTTGCTGGGAGTCACCCAGTCTTAGCTGGGCTGGCTCTGCTCTGGGTGTTCGGTGATGGCAGAAACGCAAAGTAGAAACACACAGGCTTCTTGAGCCTAACGTTGGAGCTCACATGAGGACATTCCCACCTCATTCTGTTGAACACAAAGTCAGGCAAGGGGAAACAAGTTCCACCTGCTGATGGAACTGGCAAAACGTGTGAAAGGGAAGGGTGAAAAATTGGGGCCATTGATGCCTTCTACCATAGGAGACATGCGGAGTTGTAATGGGAAGAAAGAAGACATCAGAGGGAGAGAATGGGCAAAATGAAATGCATATTGTGCTGGGTGCGGTGGCTCACCCCTGTAATCCCAGCACTCTGGGAAGCCGAGGTGGGCACATTGCTTGAGTTCAGCAGTTCGAGACCAGCCTGGGCAATGTGGTAAAACCCCATCTTTACAAAAAATACAAAAATTAGCCAGGTGTGGTGGTGTGCACCTATAGTCCCAGCTACTCAGGAGGCTTGAGTTGAGAGGATCACCTGAGCCAGAGAAGTCGAGGCTGCAGTGAGTCGGGATCACACCACTGCACTCCAGTCTAGGCAATGGGAGTGACATCCTGTATCGAAAAGGAAAAAAAAATGAAGTGCATATTGAGAAAATTATGAAAGGCATTGAATTTGGAGCAGATTCATGTTCTGGCTCTGCCAGTCGTTAGCAGTATAGCTTTGGGTAAGTGGTTTAACCTGCGACTCCATTTCATTATCTGTACAGTGGAAATGCTAATCCCTACTTCACAGTGTGAACATTTAATGAGGTGAAGTAAAAAGTGCTTCACTGTAAAATGCAAACCTAGCTACAATGACGCAGTAAGTTTCCAGGAGAGGTGGGAGGCTGTCACAGGACAGCCAGAACACAATGGCTACTTTCAAGTACTCCAGGGCATTCCTGTGGGTGAGGAGACACAAAGAGGCCTGTGTTATAAACAAGGTCTGGGGATGGAAAGGAGGGGAGTGACAGGGGAGGAGTTTACTCCATAAAAATAACATGTTAATAATGAGAGCAGGCCAATGTGGCTTCAGGAGGTGGTGACTTCTTCATCGCTGGAGATGCTAGAGTAGAGTATGGCTGACCTATCCCTTTAGGAGAGTGTTGAAGAGGAGATGCAACCACTGACCAATGGTTGGATCGATCAGCTGTGCTCAAGCAAGCGCAGTCCACCATCCCAACACACGGGGGGCCTTCTGTTATTGTAGAAATTTCTGAGTGATTGAAATGGTATTTGATGGATGTGTGCTGCTAAACCTCTGGCAATGGTCATGCCAGTCCTAATCAATGGCAATGCAGTGGTGCTCTGGTGCATAGACACTGGACTATGTGAATTCAGAGCTCCAATCTTGAGAGTCCAAATAAACACATGATCTATTTTCAGCAAATGTAACCAGCCAGCCCCCACTTTTTTGCCAACGCCTCACTGTGATAATGGAAAAAGTATTTGACTTCAGAAAAGTCTTAGCTATGATTAAACAAGCAAAGTCACAACAGCAAAACATTGTAATCCATTGAAATAGTAAGGTTATACGCAGAGGGTTATAAAACAGTCACAATTACACATGACCATTATGTAAACGGCTATGATAAGGCTGTCAGGAGCATAAATCATTGATTATTCTCCCAGATATATAACGAGAGCCAACTACTCTGCTTGGAGACATCACAAATAAACAGTACACATTTAATGAACTCCTCGTTTGCTTGCTATCTAAGACAAAAAAAGGGGTCTTTGGAGATCTCTGTTTTCTTCAAAAACACTGGCCAGGCAGTTTGAACAAATACCTTCCTTTTTTACATCAGCATTCACATTTTCTTGATTTGGGGGCTTGGATCATAGTAGTAGATTCAGTAAATATTTGCTGTTGCTGCTGCAATTGTTTTTCTCACCGAACATTTTTTTTTTTTTTTACAAGAAATGCATGTGGCCCTTTTCTCATTGAGGCATTTTTACAAGACATGGATGTCACCCTCTCCTCCCTCTCAGCTTGTGCAGAACCCGTGTCATCAAAAGGCAGGGGGAGTGGTTGGCTGCAGAAGAGCTAGAAAGCGGTTCACCCTTCCTGCAGGTGTCTTCTTAAAAGGAATTCTCAGAATTGCCGGCAGGGTCCCTGATGGCATCTGATTCTGGCCCATCCCCAGGGAACAGGGAGGCAGGAAGCACCAGGTTTATTTTATCACTTTGGCATCAACCTCAGCCAAGAAAGGTGAAACCTCCCTGGCCCATATTCATCTTAAAATGTGAGCCTTCCATTCATCAATGAGGGGATGGTCTGGGCATCATTAGACTAGCTATCATGGTGGCTTTCCCTAGCATGTTGAAGATGAATCTTTAAACTTCCAGGAATACCCACATTTGTGCAGCAAAACGGTTACCCAGAACCTCTCAGACTTGCCAGCTAAAATCTGGGTTTGTGGATTTGGACAACTGCAACTTCTTGGGAAACATCATGAGGGCTTCAATTTGAAGGTTCTCAGAACCATCTGCAGTGACTGTTAGCATTGCCGTAAGCGTAAGGGAGGTGAAAATTTCCATGAGGAGTAATGGTCTTGGGGACACAACTCTCTGCTCAGGCGCCAGGACATGGGGCTCGATTCCCAGTGGCATTCCCTTCAGTGATCTGCTCCGTCCCTGTGGTGAACGTTACTTCTGTGGTCCCCTGGGAACTACACCTCCTGGCTCCGTGTCTTGTGCAGGCCCCTCCACATGGACTCTGGGTGTGGCCATGAAACTGGCCCTGGCCAGTGAGCCATGAGCCAGCATGATGCAAGGGGGACACACTGGGCCCGTCCTTGTGGAGCACTCACTTTCAGAGCCCTGAGCCACCTCATAGAGGTCTGGCCACCTTGCTGGAGAGCCCTGGCCAGCTGCCAGCTGTTTCAGCCGTCCAACTGAGGCATCAGAAACCTGAAAGAAGCCCCTTGGATGGTCCAGTCTCACTGTCCCTGTGCCGGCTGGGCCCTCTGACCCACCAGTGGCACACAACCGTGAGTGACCCCAGCCAGTGTCACAGGAAGTGGAGCTGTTCTGCTGAATCTTGCCCAAATTCCTGGCTCATAGAATCATGCAAAATAAAATAGTGGCTTGGGCCACTAAGTTTTGGGGGGTAGTGTGTCATGCAGCAATAGATAACTGTGGAGTGAATGGAAAACTGTTGCCCTCTGTGGAACTTGTGCTTTTTCTGCAAAATAAAACACTTTCCACCAATACCGCAACCAGCATAGAATTTCTTCATCAGATTACACTAAAGCGTGTTCAGCTCAGCAGAAACCATGTCCTTTCACAAGGCCACCTCTGCATCAAAAAGAACCAGGAATGGTAAAATTCCTGGTCAACAGAAACACTCATATCTGAGAGTAGAGTATTATTTGCTTTTTTTTTTTTTTTTTTTTCTTTTTGCGACAGGGTCTCACTCTGTCACCCAGGCTACAGTGCAGTGGCGCAAGCATAGCTCACTGCAGCCTTGAACTCATAGGCTCAAGTGATTCTCCCGCTTCAGCCTCTCTAGCAGCTTGGGACTACAGGCGTGCACCACCACACCTGGCTAATTTTTAAGTTTCTTTTAGGAGAGACAGGGTCTTGCTATGTTGCCCAGGCTGGTCTTGAACCCCTGGCTTCAAGTGGTCCTCCTGCCTTGGCCTCTCCAACACTATAAAATCTTAATTACATCAATGGAAGGAAATTCTGGTTACTAAAAATAATACATTTAATGCTTGGCATGGTTTCTCTAAATTCCCCTGCTCTTTATTAAAACTTACTTAATCACATCGACACTTATTGACATACTTTTTTTCTCCCACCCTGACAAGTCACAGAATCTTGAGGCTGAGCGTCCTGGTCCTATTTTTTTTTTTGAGATAGTCTTGTTCTTTTGCCCAGGCTGAAGTGCAGTCACATGATATTGGCTCACTGCAACCTCCGCCTCCCAGGTTAAAGTGATTCTCATGCCTCAGTCTCCCAAGTAGCTGGGATTACAGGCACACGCCACCATGCCTGGCTAGTGTTTTGTTTTTTTTTTGTATTTTTAGTAGAGACAGGGGTTTACTGTGTTGGCCAGGCTGGTCTCAAACCCCTGACCTCGTGATCCACCGGCCTCAGCCTCCCAAAGTGCTGGGATTACTGGTGTGTGCCACTCTGCCCAACCCTATTTGCATTTTTAATATGATTGTTCTGTCCTTCCAGAGCTTTCCAAAAGATTCCCTGCTTAAGCATGTGGGACATCTTTTAAAAAAACCCAAACCAGTAGAACTTTATGGGTCCACTAAGTGCAGCCCATGGTGCCATCATAATTATAATAGTACCAGATCTCTGTGAAGTGGAAGAACTGAAAAAACATGTGCCCGTATTTGTTGGGAGGCCAGTTCTTTTCTGCGTACCTTTCATTCATTTTCATGAATACTTGATGTATGTCCATCTCCCCAACTAGACGATAAGCTCCACAAGGTCTGGGTTTGTGTCTGGTTTTGATCACCACTATAACTGCACTCCTCACAGTGCCTGGCTCGTGGTAAGCTAAGCCCTCGCAGGTATTTGTTAATGAATTGTAGTCTGTTCAAAAAAACAACCTGGAGAGCCTCTGCTGGTTATCACCACAGGTGAAACAAAGTTGGTCAGGAGTTAGGATCTGCCACACGGAAGCCTCCCGGCTCACGAGCTTCCCTTTCTTGCAACTCAGCAGCATCATGCACCACAGTATTTCAAACTTCTGGCTTAGCTCTCGTTTTTGTTTTTTTCTAGCATTGTGAATGTGCGCACACACTACACAAGGTACTTCAAGCTGTTCAAGCCACCCCCAGCCACTCACGCACGTTAGGCAGAGCCAGGCTGTTTCCATTCACTCCATAGGAAGTGAACTCCCCCAAGCCTCCTCCCTCCACCTTCTGTCCTTGGGATACATCCCGGGCCAGGGCCTCTCTGGGTGTGGGTGTCAGTACTGGGATGAACTGTGATTTCTCCCTCATTCATCCTGGCCTGGACCCCGATTTCTGAGAAGCATGGGGTGGTGGGAAGTATTCCAGGAAAGTCCTGGCTCATGTCCTTCTGGAAAGACATGTGCTTTCCCTAACAAATCACTTTGTGCTACACTCACCAAAGGAGCTCCTGTCCCAAGATGGGCTCACTTCTTTCTTTCTCCTTCCCAAGTGTTACGTGGGTTTAGATATAGACATTCAGGGGTAATAAGCTCATTTATGTATCACAGTGTCACTAAAGATACAGTTCGTGTTTATAGAGTGTTGGTACCATTCACTGACCCAGAAATAAAGCTAACTTGGCCAGGCACAGTGGCTCATGCCTGTAATCACAGCACTTGGGAAGGCAGAGGCAGGAGGATTGCTTGAGGCCAGGAGTTCAAGAGCAGCCTGGGCAACATAGCGAGACTCCTTTCTCTACAAAAAATAAATAAAAAATAAACTAGCCAGGCGTGGTGGTGTGTGCCTGTAGTCCCAGCTACTTGGGAGGCTGAGGCAGGAAGACTGTTTGAGCACAGAAAACAGTCAAGGCTGCAGTGACTAAGTCTCGCTCTGTTGTCCAGGCTGGAGTGCAGTGGCATGATCTCAGCTCACCGTAGCCTCTGCCTCCTGGGTTCATGCGATTCTCCTGCTTCAGTCTCCCAAATAGCTGGGATTACAGGCATGCAACACCATGCCTGGCTTTTTTTTTTTTTTTTTTTTTTTTGTATTTTCAGTTAGAGACGGGGTTTTACCATGTTGACCAGGCTGGTCTTGAACTCCTGACCTTGAGTGATCTACCCACCCTCAGCCTCCCAAAGTGCTGGGATTACAGGTGTGAGTCACGGCATCTGGCCTGAGAATCATTTTTCTTAATTACTTGATTCCATGCTTGTATTGTCCACTTGACTGTGAGTGTCTTAAGATCAGGAAGCATTTCTCACACATCTCATCCCCGGGTCAAGCAGTGTTTAGCAGTCATTCAATCAATCAACAAATATTTATAGAATGCCTACTGTGTGCCAGGTACTGTTCTAGACACTGGGGTTCAGCAGTTTAAAAGCACACACACACACACACACACACCCCTCCCTGCCCTCATAGACTTCACCTTCTGAGGCTACACAGTAAACCGTCAATGATTATTTATTGAAATCTGACCAGTTGTACAGAAAAAAAAAAATGGCATTATCATGACTCTCTTAATAATACTGTGGAAATGCCTAGTTTTCCCTTTCTAATCACAGTTTTTCCCACTTGTATGCTTCTTCCTCTCATATCCCATCCCAATGCCCAACAGGCAAATCCACAGACCTGGCAGTATGCCAGGCTATTGGGTCTTACAAAATATTTACTGATTGATTTATAAAATGTTTGGTGTACATGACATGTTAGTAAGAAACAACAAATCCAAGAGCTGAAGGATGAGAGTTAATATAATAAAGCAATTTGGGAGGTAAGCAATCTCAGTGTTTTTATACGGATAAGAATATCTTAACTCATGGTTTTCAAACTAGCCTTAGTTACCTCTAAGTGTACCTCGCCTCGTCTCCCGTCTTATCTCATGCCCTCCATCTGTGTAGTGTTTATGGCAGTTCTCGGCTGCCTTGTATGATGACTCTGAACTCCCCATGGACCTACACAGGCTGCAGTCACAGCCCTGGCACGGAGCCCATGTTTGGATGGTCCTGCGTGTAATTCTGAGAAACTGGTAGGAAGCCCAGTGAGGCCATGTGATGTTATGGAAAGGCAGGGAACAAAAGCAGAGGCAAACCTGACCACCACAGATCCAGGGAGCCATTTCTTATGAAGCATCCCAGGCCACTCCCTCTCTAACCTAGGAGAGAACAGAACATGTACCCTCATTTTTGGAATAATTTTCTGAACGTTTCTCAGCAAATAAAAATGTAAGAAATCACAGACAGCAATCTGGAATAGCTGAAATTACCATACTTTCAAGACTTTCAGTATTTATTCTCGAGGTTGGTAAATGTTTTTAAAAGGCTCTTCCTTTTGAAGATCAATGCCATGAGACAACCTGTGTTAATTTTACAGAAGGAAAGATTATATGGGGGAGCAGCATTTATTAATGGAATTCTAGGAAGGCTAGTTTCAATAGTCCAGACTCAAATATTTCTTCTCTGTTAGCATCATAGCCAAATTTGAGGTTCACTGTTAGTGATTTCAAGAGTCAGTGATATCAAGCAGTGACACTGTCTCAGAATAACACTGTCTTCCTATTGCTACCCAAACTCTGTGATAAACAGGACCACAGAGTTAACATTTACAAAATATCCTTTAAAAATGGAGACCAAGTCCACTAACTTTATTTTTATGAGTGAATTCTAATTAAGTAAATTCTGATTACTAGAAAGCTTTGGGTATAAATGTGACCTTTTGGTTTGCTATACATTGACTCTTAAAAGATGACATTTATTTCCCTGGAGCAGTTTACTAACTGTCACTCTTGTAATTCAGAAGAATTAATATTTCTCAAAAGGTGTGTGATTCCCTGCAGAGGCATGACCTCCTGTGAAGCAGACCCTTTCAAATTGGCTAATATAAAGTCAAGATAAATAGAAATCAGTCCCTGTTGCTGTTTACATTGGTTTGTTATTGCTCCCTCATTTTGTGTAATAAAATAACACACTACTACATTATGGAAAACCTACACATAAATCTAAAAGACAAATATTCTTATTAACACCATTTGTATCCTAGAAATAAATTAGCTTCCTTAAAAAATCTTTTCAATTATTCACAAAATCCATCCTTATTTTCTGAATGAACAAGGCTGAATTTTAGAAGTGCAATGAAAAGTTCTTGAGGTTCCCCTGCAGTGTAGACAGTCCTTCTTAGTGGATTCCAAGGCGCAGCTTCTTGTCCTGGTGCTGCTCTTCCTTCTGTGGGACGGGTCTCAACACACCGTCTAGCATTGAGAATAACATTAGGTCAGGACAGCTTCATTTCAAACCCATGGGCACTTGTTTCAGCCTTACAGGTTGTAAGAGCAAAACAATGCTTAAGTTAAAGGAACTTTCACTTTATTTTATCTTCAAATTCTCAATCTGAATCGAATCTAGATAACTTACTCTCAGGCAATATAGAATCTGGCTTTTAAAAATTGGATTCACATGGGCCAGGTGCAATGGCTCACGTCTATAACACCAACACTTTTGGAGGCTGAGGAGGGAGGATAACTTGAGCCCAGGAGTTCAAGACCAGCTTGGGCAGCATAGGGAGACCTCATCTCTACAAAAAAATTTTTTTTAGAAAAACAGCTGTTGTGGCCGGGCGCGGTAGTTCACGCCTGTAATCCCAGCACTTTGGGAGGCTGAGGCAGGCAGATCATGAGGTCAGGAGATCAAGACCATCCTGGCAAAATACGGTGAAACCCCGTCTCTACTAAAAATACAAAAAAATTATCCGGGCGTCGTGGCAGGCGCCTGTAGTCCCAGCTACTTGGGAGACTGAGGCAGGAGAATGGCGTGAACCCAGGAGGCGGAGCTTGCAGTGAGCTGAGATGGTGCCACTGCACTCCAGCCTGGGCGACAGAGTGAGACTCCATCTCAAAAAAAAAAAAAAACAAAAACAAACAAGCAAAAAAACAGGTGTTGTGGCACACACCTGTAATCCCAGCTACTCAGGAGGCTGAGGTGGGAGGATTGTTTGAGCCCAGAGAGGCCGAGTCTGCAGTGAGCCATGACTGTGCCACTGCACTCCAGTCTGGGTGACACAGTGAGACCTTGTCTCAAAAAACAAACAAACAAGAAAAAGAATTCACTCAACAGTGTATGGCAAGTAATTCTTAAAACTTTTTGTTTTATGTTTTTGGTGGGGGGAAGTCCTATTACTAGACTGGAGGAAACAAAATGTACCTCCTAAGGGAGAAGGGGACTATGTGTGGGATAGGGAGAATCTGGGGACTGGAAGGAAGACAGACTTATCTGACCGGGCAGGCTGGGAAAAGAGTATGGCTTCAACCTCTTCCTGGCTTTTGTTTTTAATAGCTTTATTTGTACAATAAATGATACATGTTTAAAGTATACAATAAACAACATATTTGAAGTATATAGTTTGATGAATTCTTTTAATTTACTTTTTAATTTGTAATATTTGTAGAGATGGGGGTCTCAGTTTGTTACCCAAGCTGGTCTTGAACTCTTGGCCTAAAGCAATCCTCCCACCTCAGCCTTCCAAAATGATGGGATCACAGGAAAGAGCCATTTTGCTTAGACCAGTTTCATGATTTCTGACATAAGTACACATTCATGAAACTATCTCCACAGTCAAGACAATGAACATATCTACCACCTGCAAAAGCTTCCTTCTGCCTTTTCTTCCTATCTTTGGAGGGATTTCCTGCCCTGAGCCTGTGTGTTCTGCCCTGCTGTTTCCTGGTCCTAAGGACAGCTGGGCCAGGGCTCAGACTTGCCTTCCAGAGGTAGATCTGGAAAGCCACCCCTCTCTCTTTCTCTTTCTCATCGTATTATGTAAAATTTGAAACAGTCTCTCTCTCTATATGTAAAATGTATTATGTAATATATAATAATATATACGTAATACAGATGGGAGTTCTAAAGCCAAACAATAAAATGAACACTCATGAACTTACTGTCCCAAAAGAGTTAAATTTTGTTTAAAACTGAACAAAACTACATGATGTGTCGGGGGGCAGGGGCAGATGGAAAAAAAACAAAACATACTGCTGAATCCAACAACTAGAACATTACCAATTCCCATGCACTCCCTCTCTCGTCCCATCCCCTTTCACCCCACTCAGAGGCAACTCCTATCTTGATTTTCGTGTTTATCAGTTGATTGCTTCTTAACAATAACTTTACTATATATACGATATATTAAAGTTTATTTTATTTTATTTATTTATTTATATTTATTTATTTTGAGACAGGGTCTGTCTCTGTCACTCTGTTACCCAGGCTGGAGTACAGTGGCACAATCTCAACTCACTGCAGCCTCAACCTCCCGGGCTCAGGTGATCCTCCTCTGTTAGCCTCTGGGGTAGCTGGGACTACAGGCACAGGCCACCATGCCCAACTAATTTTTTGTATCTTTTGTAGAGATGGAGTTTTGCTGTGATGCCCAGGCTGGTCTTGAACTCCTGGGTTCAAGCAATTGTCCCGCTTCAGCCTCCCATCATGCTGGGATGATAAGTGTGAGTACTATGCCTGGCCTACCACATTTAATCAATATATGGTATGTCTTTTTGAACTTTATACAGAAATGGTATCATAATTCTGTAGTTTGCTTTTTAAAATTCAACATTTATATTTCTAAGATTCATCCATGTTGAAGAATGTAGCTCTAGTTCATTTGTTTGTTTTCACTGCTATATAGTAGTCCATTGTGGTAATACACAATTTTTTTTTTTTTTTTTTTTTGAGACAGAGTCTTGCTCTGTCCCCCAGGCTGGAGTGCAGTGGTGTGATCTCAGCTCATTGCAAGCTCCGCCTCCCGAGTTCACGCCATTCTCCTGCCTCAGCCTCCTGAGTAGCTGGGACTACAGGCATCCGCCACCGCGCCCGGCTAATTTTTTGTATTTTTAGTAGAGACGGGGTTTCGCCCTGGTCTCGATCTCCTGACCTTGTGATCCGCCCACCTTTGGCCTCCCAAAGTGCTGGGATTACAGGTGTGAGCCACCACGCCCGGCCACACCATAATATTTTTATCTAATCACCCAAAACAAACATTTGTGTTATTTCCAGTTTTTGCTTTTAAGAACAATATAGCAACAAAATTTTTGTCTCTCTGACTCTTATACAATACGCAAGAGTTTCTCCAGGGCATATATTTATAAAAAATGCTATTTCAGGCCAAGCGTGGTGGCTCATCTCTGTAATCCCAGCACTTTGGGAGGCCAAGGTGGGCAGATCACCTGAGGCCCGGAGTTCGAGACCAGCCTAGCCAACATGGTGAAACCTCATCTCTACTAAAAATACAAAATTAGCTGGGCGTGGTGGCGCACGCCTGTAATCCCAGCTACTTGGGAGGCTGAGGCAGGAGAATCACTTGAACCTGGGAGGTGGATGGTGTAGTGAACCGGGATCACGCCACAGGACTCCAGCCTGGGTGACAGAGTGAGACTCCGTCACAAAAAAAAAAAAAAAAAAGTGCTACTTTAATGCAATCTTAATTTGCATTTCTGTGACTACTACTAAGTTTAATCATCTTTTCGTGTGTTGATTGGGTGAACTAAGTTCAGTTCACTCATCTTGCAGCAGACCCAGACCTGCTCTTGGATCCCAGCTTATATGGATATTTGTCCTCAGGATAGCTCTGGCTATTGTGTTGACTTACTATTGCTCCTCAGATTCTAGCAAAATGTCTTCTTATCTCTATTTTGTTCTTAGGAGAATATTTCCCTTATTTTCTTGAAAGCCCCATGACTATTTAAAAAGAATGCTTGTTATGGGTTACCTGGGTTCCATCTGTACGAAGTGGAAGGGCACCTGAGAGTTGTCAGTCACACTGCCTGCCTTCCTTCTGTTTGTCCCTGCTACTGGCACTGAGAAAATATCCAGCAGCAAGTCCCCCCTCTGGAGTTAGACAGACTGATTTACCCAAAGGTCAAGCCCTAGTCTAACAACAAAGCTGGTGTTGTAACTTTCATCTGTTGATTCTAGTGTCTATTTCTCAACTGAATCAAAAATTGGAAAGGAATTACATACTGTATGATTCCATTTATACGAAATGGCCAGAATAGACTAATCCATAAAAACTGAAAGAGTGGTTGCCTAGGGCTAGGGGGAGGGGAGAATGAGAAGTGACTGCAAATGGGCATGAGACTTCTTTCTTAGATCATGAAAATGTTCTGAAATTATGTTGTAGTGATGCCTGTACAACTCCGTGAGTCTACTAAAAAGCAAATTTATGATAGATGAATTACATATCAGTAAAACTATTATATAATTAAAAAGGAAATAGGGGTATTGTTTATCGAGATAAAACACTTGTTCAAAAATACATAAACATAAACTTATCCGTTCAGTTGAACTGCCACAAAGTGAACATATGTAACCATCATCTGGGTCAATAAATAAAACACTGCCAGCAAACCAGAAGCCTTCGTTTTGTCCCCTCCTTCCAATCTTGGGGCTTTAACCACAGCATGTCTTCCTTTTCCTTAGTGATCTAGGAATAATAAATCCTAGATACAAGCCCTTTGTTGATTATAAGTGGCAAATATCTTCTCATATTCCATGGCTTGCCTTTGCACTCTTTTAGTGATATCTTTTTTTTTTTTTAAGGCAAGGTCTCACTCTGTTGCCAAGGTTGGAGTACAGTGGTTACAAGCATGGATCACTGCAGCCTCAACCTCTTCATGCTCAAGAGATCCTTCCATCTCAGCCTCCTGAGTAGCTGGGACCACAGGCATGTGCCACCACAATTGGCTAATTTTTGTATTTTTTGTAGAGAGAGGGTTTTGCCATGTTGCCCAGCCTGTCTCAAACTCCTGGCCTCAAGCAATTCACCCGCCTCAGCCTTCCAAAGTGCTGGGATTACAGGCGTGAGCCACTGCGCCTGGCCTAGTGATATCTTTTAATGAACAGATGCTTTTCATTGTAACATAAATAAATTAACCTTTTTATGATTCGTGCTTTTTGTATCCTTTCCCTAACATAGGAAATTATTCATTGGCCCCTTCAAACACTGTCATTGAGTATACATTGTTTAACCAGATGTATAGATAGACAGATCGATAGATACATAGATAGATAGATAGATAGATATGGCCTTTTTTGCTGATAAATTTTTAAAAAGAAAGATGCAGTGGATATGTACTTTTTTCCAAATTGCAAACAATACATTTTCTATTTGAATCAAATAAAGCTAATTCAGAACACTAAAAATCAATATATTCACAGAGAAATTATTCTAAGGCTTTTATATTTCTTGATTTTTCAAGGTTAAAAAATTGTTATTATCAAGAAAACTTACAGCAAACTTCCATTTACTTCAAATCCAAATAATTTGATAATATAGTTACTGGTTTATTTTTATTTTTATTTTTAGAGATAGAGTTTTCCCTGTCGCCTAGGCTGGAGTACAGCGGTGCCATCTCGGCTCACTGCAACCTCCACCTCCTGGATTCAAGTGATTCTCCTGCCTTAAACTCCCAAGTAGCTGGGATTACAGGCATATGCCATGATGCCTGGCTATTTTTTGTATTTTTAGTAGGGACAAGGTTTCACCATGTTGGCCAAACTGGTCTCAAACTCCTGACTTCAAGTGATCCACCTGCCTTGGCTTCCCAAAATGCTGGGATTATAGGCGTGAGCCACCGTGCCTGGCCTATAGTTACTATTTTAAAATAATATTATATAGCATTCATGTCTAAAATTATGTGCCTAAGGAACTGTAAGACTTCTCAAAGATTACATTACATTCAAAATATCTGTAGTAGTATACGAATAATAAAGCTTTAAAGACTAGTAATTCATTATGGTAGCTGTGATGATTCTTCATCAGATTATTCAAGTAACCAGAACATTTCCAATCTGGGCAAATGTGGCTTTACTCTAGAAGAATGTATATACCTCATCATTTGGTCCCGATCCATCTGTACTAATTATGCATATTTTTCCTTTCTCATTTCCCAGTAAGCTTTTGTTTTTTTATAGAAGAGCATTGTTGTTTACTGTTTCATATGCATTTAATTTATAATGTCAATTTGTGCATAATTATTTGTATTAACCATTAACCTGTAGATTCTATAGGAGTAATTATTAATCGGCACTTTCCATAGCACCTAGCATATGGTAGACACACAAATGTTTATGAACAAATTGAATGGCAAAAATCTAACCTTCAAAAATAATATGCTCCATCTATTAACACAACAATTTTCATCACCTGATCATTAAAATTGACTGTATATCCTTTCTCCTCAGCAACAAAGTTCACCTCAATACATAAATACTTACTTTCTCTCCTTTCAGGCTCATTTTGTTCAAGACCATAAGCTTCTGATGGATTCAGCTGCCACTGTAAGAGTGCACAAACATCTTACTTACTTGTTTAAAAAGGATTTAATACATAGCATTCCCACACATTGATTTTAAATATCAAAACAACTTCTTAAAAATGGAAGAAAAATGGCCGGTCGTGGGTGGGTCACACCTGTAATCCCAGCACTTTGGGAGGCCAAGGTCGGTGGATTACCTGAGATGAGGAGCTCGAGACCAACCTGGCCAACATGGTGAAACTCTGTCTCTAATCAAAATACAAAAATTAGCCAGGCATGGTGGCACGTGCCTGTAGTCTCAGCTACTAGGGAGGCTGAGGTAAGAGAATTGCTTGAACCCGGGAGGCGGAGGTTGCAGTGAGCTGAGATGGTGCCATTGCACTTCAGCCTGGGTGACAGAGCAAGCCTCCATCTCGAAAAAAAATTTTTAAAAAATAGAAGAAAAAGGAGTTAGCATGTTCAAATTAACAAAGCCCTAATAATGCCACACTGAATGATCCTGAATGATATAACTTCTGGGATCCGAATCAATACTCTTAGAGAAGTTGAAGATTCTTTACATTCATTTTAATTGGAAGTAAGTGGAGGACCAGAGGATTAGAGTGACTTGTCTCAGGTTACACACTAACTACAGGCGGCAATAGAATTAGAACCTGTGCCCAGTACTATGGAATTAACACCACAATGTATTCTAACTCCAGGTCCCAGATAATCTTAAAATAGCTAGAAAAGGCCTAGGTATTAAAGAATGAAAATATGACCAAGATAGGCCAGGCGCGGTGGCTCATGCCTGTAATCCTAGCACTTTGGGAGGCCTAGGTGGGCGGATCATAAGGTCAGGAGATCAAGATCATCCTGGCTAACACGGTGAAACCCCATCTCTACTAAAAATACAAAAGATTAGCCGGGCTTGGTGGCGGACGCCTGTAGTCCCAGCTACTCGGGATGCTGAGGCAGGAGAATGGCAAGAACCTGGGGGTGGAGCTTGCAGTGAGCTGAGATCACGCCACTGTACTCCAGCCTGGAAGACAGAGTGAGACTCCGTCTCACAAAAAAAAAAAAAAAAAAGAAAAGAAAGAAAGAAAAAAAAAAGAAAATATGACCAGGATTACTTTGCCTTTTAATGTTGTTATATCATAAACTATTACTTGCATCATATCATATCATTTTATATCATATCATTTATCTCTTCTGATTACCATATTTCATCTCATTCAGGAATAAATAGGGAAGCCTGAAGATTCTCAGATATTACATAGAATATTGGAGCAGCAGAAAAGAAAAATGGAGAGTAATCGGTATCTTATAGCACAGCCCTTCTTTTCTCAGCTGGCTAGAATCTCTATCAGAATCACTAATGACTTAACCAAAAGGCCCTGCTAGGGCACCAGTTAATCTGATGAGTGAACTGATGCTTATGTGTGACACACAAATATGGATTACCTGGGAGCCTCTTCCATAAGCATCAGTTCACTCAACAGATTAACTAGTTAACATCATGAGCCTTGAGGGGGGATGAGATACAGGACAAACATTTTACCATGTATTAAAAGTCCTTGGAAAGGGAGGACATCCAGAACTGGCTGGTCACTTATAGAAATGGGAGGTTTAGGCTAGTACCAAGAAAGAGAGAAGACTTAGAAAGGGTAGGAAGCTACATGAGAAATTACCAAAAAATGTTTAAAGTGAGGCATTTTTTGAAAGACATCAAACCACTAAAACCTATTAATTTGGGGAGACAAAGTAAAAACAAGTAACCCTGAATTCATGTTTAAGGACACTCATAAAAAGGCTTCTTATAACTGTAAAAACTTAGAAACAATCCAGGTGTCCAACAACATGGGAATGGTTAAATAAGTTAGACCTATGGGATGGAATATTGTGTTAAATTATGTAAAATATTTTTTAAAGAACTTTTAGTGACACAGAAAATACAGCAACATGTTAATTGTGGTATCTATGAGTTGTGGGATAATACACATTCTTTTTTATTTTCCTAGTCTTCTACAATGAGCATATATTACTTTCATAATAAAAATAAGTAATATAACCTAATAGAGAAAAATCCACACATACTAAAGAGAAAACAAAGAATTGAGTACGTGGACATGGATATAGATTGATAAAAATCTATTCTTGAAAACAGTGTTGCCCAGTCCTAGCCTGGTTTGCGACAACACCACAGAATAGAACTACTTATCTCAAGGTCTATGGTAACATACCAAAAAGGAAAGCAAAAATCTTTCAAAGTTAATTTCAATTTACTTTAATCTTAAAAACAAATACCAAATTTATTGACACACACTATTTTTTGACAATCTAAAAGGAAGAATATAATCATTACTGAAATTCAGATTTGGAACAAATTCTAGTTCATGTTAATTACTGGCATTTACAAAACTAGGTATCTAGCTAACCATCTACATAATATTTGCAGCCAGGTCAGATGAGAAGGATGCGAAGATGGACGGTTTATCTTCACTGGAGGTAGAACAGAGAACAACCATGAACAGCCTTTGGAACATGTGCCTGAGTGAGGGTACTCCCTGGAGGGTCTGGCCCAACTGGGTGCTTCCTTTCCCACCTCTGCCCCTGAATATCCCCTTAGTCTTCCTGCCTCCTTCTGCTTCTCTTGCCCTATCTTAAGTTCTTCTGATCTCTTCATTCTCTTTACAATTGAAAAGCTATTAAAATCTACCAGTAAGCAAGATATTTCAGAATTCTCCATAACCCATCACTCATAGTCCTGAAGAGCTAGGTCACTTAATCTTTATGAGGAGAACTTGAAAAATCTATTTCTTCATACTCTTCAGGAGGAATGAAGAGACAGAAAACAAAAACACAGACGTAGAGATTTCTCTGACTAATTGCATATAAGCTTTTATTGAGTTTTACAAAAAAGGTCTTTCCCATCTCTGCCTTCTTTCAGTGCCATGTCAACACCCCTCTCTATTTAAAATGTGATAAACTTTAAATAAAACAATTAGAAAAAAATGACAATATTACAAATGGTAAAAATTTATGATACTTCATATACACATGACAGACACTGGATAGTATGTTTCTATATTTAAAATTATATACATATACAATTATATGTTATATGTCCAAGTTAATCATATATATGTATGTTCTAGGTACCCTGGACACAAACCGATGTATATAGCAGGAATGTAAAGCTGAAATTTATAAACAGTTCTTTTACATCCTTTTTCTTCCCACTGCAAATTCTAGTAGTTAAATGTTACATTAACTCATTCAATGCCAGGATTAAATCATTGGATGTCACAGAAACAATGTACAATTCTGGACAGGATCCTTTTGCTGTATAAAAGCAGTCCCCAACCTTTGTGGAACCAGGGACCAGGTACCGGTTTCATGGAAGTTTTTCCACAGACCAGATGGCGAGGAGTGGGGGATCATCAGGCTTTAGATTCTCATAAGGAGCGCACAACCTAGATCCCTCACATGGGCAGTTCACAATAGGGTTCACATTCCTATGAGAATCTAATGCTGCTGCTGATCTGACAGGAGGCAGAGCTTAAGCAGTAAGGTGAGCAATGGGGAGCAACTGTAAATACAGAAGAAGCTTCCTAACTGGTACCCAGGGGTTGGGGAACCCTGCTATACAAGACATTTCTTGGGCAGCTGATGAACCTTGCCTAGAATCTGTGGATTAGTGGCAGTAATGTATCAATGTTAATTTCCTGATTTTTATGGTTGTATTGTAGTTATGTGGTTATTTCTCATTTGAGGAAATAAAGGGTGAGCTGGTATCATGTCAACAACTTCTGGGAAAAAATTTCTTTGTAGTGTTTTTATAACTTTTCTGTATGCTTAAGGTTTTTTCCAAATAAAAAGTTTTTTTGAAAACCAAAACAGGCTGAGAACAGTGGCTCATGCTTGTAATCCCAGCACTTCGGGAGGCTGAGGCAGGCAGGTCGCTTGAGCCCAGGAGATAGAGATTGCCAAGATGGCGCCACCGCACTCCAGCCTGGGTGAGATAGTGAGACCCTGTCTCAAAACAAAAACCAAAACAAAAGAAGAAGAAAAAAACCCCCACAGAAACCAAAACCCAAATAGTGAAGAGGTATAAACAGTTAAAAGTTATTGAGTTTTCCATGAACTACCTCAGTACATTTTCGGAAATATCAAATAAGAAATTCTTTTTTTCTCGGGCCAGTCGTGGTGGCTCATGCCTGTAATCCCAGCACTTTGGGAGGCCGAGGCCGGTGTATCGCCTGAGGACAGGAGTTCAAGAGTAGCCTGGCCAACATGGTGAAACTCTGTCTCTATTAAAAATACAAAAAATTAGCTGGGCATGGTAGCGTACGTCTGTAATCCCAGATACTGGGGAGTGGAGAGGGGGCGGGGGTAGCAAGGCAGGAGAATCGCTGGAACCCAGGAGGCTGAGGTTGCAGTGAGCCGAGATCACGCCATTGCACTCCAGCCTGGGCAATGAGTGAAACTCCATCTCAAAATAAATACATAAATAAAAAAACAAACAAATAAATAAATATTCTTTTTTTTCTGATTTTTCTCATGAGAAATGTGTGTGTGTTTGTGTGTGTGTGTGTGTGTGTGTGCACCTCCCTTTGTTTGGGGGTGGGGGTGACCTTTAAACGATTGCAGGGGATCCGAACCCCCTGGCAGCAACCAGTACTGGTCCGTGGCCTGTTAGGAACTGGGCCGCAGGGCAGCAGGTGAGTGCAGGCTAGCGAGCATTACCGCCTGAGCTCCACCTCCTGTCAGATGAGCGGTGGAATTAGATTCTCATAGGAGCAGAACCCTATTGTGAACTGCGCACCTGAGGGATCAAGAGAGGCTGCGTGCTCCTTATAGAATCTATTGCCTGATGATCTGAGGTGGAATAGTTTCATCCCAAAACCATCAGCCCATCTGTGGAAGAACTGTCTTCCACAAAACGGGTCACTCATGCTGAAAAGGGTGGGGACCGCTTAAGTATTTTCACCTCTATCCACCACTCCAAGCCAGAAATGAGAGGGAAGAGATAGGTCAGGTACTTTTCTTTTATCAGCCACCAGATGGCACCAAAAGATCCACTGGCTCAATTCTCTACAGAGACGTAAATTCATAAGGCAGGAATCCATAGCTGAACAGTTGCAGTTAGGTAAAGGTTGGCACATATAAATAAACTCAATAATAATAATTTGTTGAAACTCGGCCTGGCGCAGTGGCTTACACCTGTAATCTCGATACTTTGGAAGACCGAGGCGGGCGAATCACCTGGGCTCAGGAGTTCGAGACTGGCCTGGCCAACATGGCGAAATCCTGTCTCTACTAAAAATACAAAAATTAGCCGGGTATGATGGCGGGCGCCTGTAGTCCCAGCTACTCGGGAAGCTGAGGCAGGAGAATCGCTTGAACCCAGGAGGCGGAGGTTGCGGTGAGCCGAGATCGAGCCACTGGCACTCCAGCCTAGGCGACAGAGAGAGACTCTCTCTCAAATAATAATAATAAATAATAATTTGTTGAAACTCTTTAAAAGGGTGGGAAGCACTAACTTACAATATTGCAAAAGGGTACCTAACAACATAATACAAAATACACCTGAAAAAAATGTGCATCTACTTACCGTAAATTTGCTAACACCTTCAAGCTCCCCGAACCTCATGTAAGAGATGTCTGCCTTCTTTTTTCCAACATCTACATCTCCTGCATAGATTTGTTTTATGCCTGCACCTTTAATTAAAGGTACACACTCATCACATGGGCACTTTGTCACAAAAATCATGCTTCTTTCTTCTGGTTTTATTTCTTGACACCTACAAAAAAAATTATAAAATATCAGAAAGGTCGTTTCTGAAAGGGAAAGTTATTTTTTAGAAAAATCTTTAAACACTAAAATTGAGCTGTTTTAAAAACAGATTTATGACATTAATAATGATCATCAAGCCTTAGACTTGCTGAATTACTGAATGTTCAAAATATGTAAACCTACAATACTGTTATGATACAACCTGAACATGACAATTATTATAACTAAAAATAATTTATTGATTCTAAGTAAGAGGTTCAGTTTCAGATTACAAAACAGATGAAATCAGGAAGATACAGACATCAAAGAAGGAGAGAAAAATCCCCGAATGCTTTCTAAGTAAGTATGTGTTTAGAATACTGGAATTAGATTTGAAACTGATACCTTCTTTAAGAGTTAATCATGTCTGACTAGACACTAACTCATCTTGTTAGACAAATGACACAGCCCTATCTGGTACCTACTGGATATTCAATAAATGTTCACTAAATGAATAATTAAATATTTAAGTTCTGTTTTGACTTATAGTTCCCTTACCCCTTCCCTATCATAGGATAATTTTAAAAAGAAAAGTTTCTATTTGACATATTCACACCTCTGTACAAAATGAAGCAAGTAAATCTGTAATGAAGAGGACAAGGAAAAGAATAGAGGAAATTTTGGGTGAAATTTTGCATGCTGAGGGTAGTTCAGGACTAAGGACTGCCCTCATCTGGGGCTATAAGGACTGGCTTCCGGGTTCTGAGGCTTAGGCAGCTCTCAGCCAGCCATCTTCAATTCCTCCACCACCAGCCTTCCATATCCATCTTCCTTGTTGAGACTGTTACTTACATTCACCTGGACTAGGGCAACAGAATTCTCTGCATCTAGTCTGTTCAAACAATACTACCTACATAATCTACAGAGTGTGGCTCTGTCAATGCCATTCCATTTCTCCACTGCCTACCAAATGAAGCATAAACTCAAAGTCCTCTTGAGTCCAGTCCCAGCCTGTCCTTGTGAGCTGCATTTCCCTTGTGTCCACATTCCAACCTAACTGGAATATTCATGCTCCTAAACATACCACAGATTTTCCTACTTCCAGACCATTGCTTATGCTAGAAGCAAGAATGGTCTTCCCTTCCCTTCCATTTGCCCCAGTCTAGGAATCCTTTAAGCTCAGTTCAGATGCCAGTTCTTCCCTCAAATCTTTCCCTTGCACTCTCCCATTTGTCCATAGCAGCAACAGAATGTCCGCAGCACTTTACATTTGCCTCTCCTACAGAATCCACAGCATGAGGTGGATGCTATCTCATATCCCCTACTGCATTAGAAGCTCTCCAAGGACAGGAGCCGTGTCTTACAGTTTTTTCATCCCTTAACCTTAATGGTAAAGGCTGAGAAGTGTTTGTGACAATGATGTAAATTGACAGCTATAATCGTTAACAAAAGTTCTTTTAAAGCAATTTGGTTCATTATAAAGTCCTATTCTGAATACTGCAGGCCGTTGTAACACAATGGTATTTGTGTATCTAAACATAAAAAAGGTAACGTGTGATGTTACAATGGCTACTTCACTCAATAACAGGAATTTTTCAGCTCTGTTATAATCTTATGGGAACACATTGTGCATGTAGTCCATCGTTGCTCAAAATGTCTTTATGTGGTGTGTAACTGTATTAATAAATGTGTGCTCCAGATTTAGAAGACAAAGGAGCTCTTAACATCCAGAAATATGAGAGTCTGAGCAAGATCCCAAAGGATAAACTTCAAGCAGTTTCATACTGGAGAGAGGGAAGGGAAAAAAAGATATGCTCAACAAATGGGAAGGCCTGCAGAGGCGTTAACCTCAGTTCAGGTTATAGCTTTAGGTCTGGCAGGACCAAGCCTTACCAAAGTTATACTTCTGAAAGGAAACTTTCTTGGAATTTGAAAAAGGAAATAAATTGCAATTATAAGAAAATTAATTTCAACCAACACTTGCTACATTTTAAAGAAAAGTACACCAAGAAGGATTTCATACCTAAATGTCAAAGCATTCTGTTCCGCATGTATGATGTATCTGAATTTCCGTATTTCTCTGTCTTTCTGCTTGTCATCCATGTGTGGGAAGTCAGCATACTCAGATCCAACAGGAAAAGCATTGTAACCACATCCTACGAAGTACATGGCACCTGTTCCATCACAACTTCTCTACGAGAGTGAGCAAACCAACGGTTAGTTTCAACGTTCTGAAAAGGCACTTTGCAATGTATTTTTGAAGCTTGCCCTCATACTTTGTATAATGAATATTCATTCAATTTTCTACAGTAAACTATCAAAAAATATAATATCAGATCCTCCTACTGCAGTGTGATCTTGTCAAAGCAAAATTCCAAGAAAGCTGACCACTTCTCTAATCTATAATCCTAAGGAAGTCCTTGTTTTTTGCAATTAATTAAATACTATCTTACTTAACTCACAAATTATTTCATTTGATGCAGATATTACTTCCCAAATAAATTATAAGATCCTGGAGAGCAGAAACCATGTTTTGTATTTCTTTTCTATCCCTTCAACATGTTCGAGTGTTCTGTACATAGCAGGGACTCAACAAGTGATGGTTAATTTGTTTTTTTTTCTTTTGAGACGGAGTTTCACTCTTGTTGCCTAGGCTAGAGGACAATGGCGCGATCTTGGCTCACAGCAATCTCCGCCTCCCAGGTTCAAGCGATTCTCCTCCCTCAGCCTCCCAAGTAGCTGAGATTACAGGCATGCGCCAGTAAGCTCGGCTAATTTTTTTGTATTTTTTAGTAGAGACAGGGTTTTTCCATGTTGGTCAGGCTGGTTTCGAACTCGCGACCTCAGGTGATCCACCCTCCTCGGCCTCCCAAAGTGCTGGGATTACAGGCATGAGCCACCGCGCCTGGCTGTGATTGTTAATTTCTTATGTGCTCTGTGCCATGCTACTGGTTAGCAAGTCGAAAACTTTTAAATACTTTAAAGAGAAAACTTCTGTTGTTGGGCTAAAAATGTGCTATTGTGATTTAGTTGGAAAATAAAAAATGCATTTTCATCTTCAGTATTTATTGAACCTCTATTATATGCATATTATTATAGAACTTCTTCAATGGCTTTCTTCTCTTTTAAAGAGAAATAGTAGTTAATATCAATGCTTTATCAATTATTAGAATGAAATATTTTATCAATATTGTGTGTGTAATAGTTTGGAATATACTATAAACCTCATAAATTTCAATATGTTATAATTACTCATGATAATACCAACAGACTCATTACTGTAGCAGCTTCATAAAAATCATGTAATAGTAGGCAAACAAAAGCCTGCAAACAAAATATTATCTCATTAATAAATCTGTTTGAACATTTACTAAATGTCAAACATCATGCTGATTTATTTATTTATTTATTTATTTATTTAGAGACAGGGTCTCGCTCTGTCACCCAGGTTTGACTTCCTGGGCTCAAGTCATCCTCTCACCTCAGCCTCCCAAGTAGCTGGGACCACAGGTGCATGTCACTATGCCTGGCTAATTTTTTCATTTTTTGTAGTGATGAGGTCTCACCATGATGCCCAGGATTGTCTTGGACTCCTGAGCTCAAGCAATCCTCCCACCCCAGCCTCCCAAAGTGCTGGGATTACAGGCATGAGCCACTGCGCCCAGCCATACTGAGTTTTATATGCATCATTTCATTTGATCAATTCTTGAAACAACCTAAAGAGTGATACTATTAATATTACTGTTTACAGATAAGGAAACTGAGGACAAGAATGACTAATTATCTAGGGTCACAAAATGAGTAAGTAACATAGTCAGAATTCAAGCCCAGGTTACTTGACTCTAAGCCATGTGTCTTTCCATTTCACCGTGCTGCCTGCTGGCCTGCTCTAGAGATAACTAGAAACTGACATTCTCCACAAAATTTTTAAGAACCAGATGTTAAGCCAAAAGGCTGCCGAGCATTCATGTACACACAAATGAGAGTTCCAACCACTGGCTAGACCTATGCTAGGTGCTGGAATACAACTGTAAACAAGACAGAGAGTCCTTACCCTCATGAGCCTTCTAGTCTGGGGAGGGTAAGAAATTGGACAGATAACTTTAACTGTGATGAATGTCACAGACAAGTTGTACAGAGTGCTATGGAATTTCTGTCTGAGGAGCCTAGTGTTCTAGTAGGAGTTAACAGTTGGGGTAGAGGTAAGTAGAGTCAAGAGGTATTTTGAAGGTGGAATCCATTGTGGTAGGTGATCATATGTGTACAGTAACAGATGAGATGGTGACCACTAGCGAGGGAGAAGGTTAGCAGGGAAGATACTGGATGAGTTGAACTTGAGGAGTTTGTGAAGCATCAAAGCAAATAGGTTACTTTCTGTGAAGTCCTTGAGGCAAAATGTAGGCTCACCTTTCAGTCAGCTATATAGTTACTAAATATCTCTTGATTCTAGCCTCCTAACCCATCCCCACAACTCCAAGTCCTCATCTCTCTTTTATTAATCTCCCTATTTCCTGTCTAGCCCTACTTCATTCATTTATAATACAAATCTGATCAAATCATTTCTCCACTTACAATATTCTTGGACTGCACTGTCCAATACAGTCGCCACTAGTCACATGTGGTTAGTCTAGATTGAGAGGTGCTGCAGGTGTAAAATACACATAGAATTTTGAAGATTTAATATTTTTTACATGCAGAATATTTCATTAGTAATTTTTATTGATTACATGATTAAATATTTTCTTAAAATTAATTCATCTGTTTTCCTTTTAAAAATATGGCTCCAGCCAGGCAAGGTGGCTCACACCTGTAATTCCAGCACTATGGGAGGCCAAGGCAGATGCATTACGAAGTCAAGAGATTGAGACCATTCCAGAAAACATGGTGAAACTCCATCTCTACTAAAAATACAAAAATTAGCTGGGCGTGGTGGCGCGTGCCTGTAGTCCCAGCTACTTGGGAGGCTGAGACAGGAGATTTGCTTGAACCCAGGAAGCAGAGGTTGCAGTGAGCCAAGACTGCGCCACTGCACTCCAGCCTGGCGACAGAGCGAGACTCCATCTCAAAAAATATATATATATGGCTCCTAAAAATTTAAAATTCAGTTTGAGGCTTGCCTTTTCTCTCTACTGGTTAGTGCTGTTCTATAGTATGTCACTGCCAGGATAAAGTCCAAAATCTTTACATGGGATATAGGGTTCTTCATGGTCCAGTCCAATTTGTTGCTTACTCTATGTGCCAAATCAAATGCATTTTCCCATATTCTCTCTCTCACCGCAATCTCTGTGTGTTATTCTCCTGGTCCCATTAACTTGTTCTGTCTGATTATATCCTCCTAATCTTCAAGAACATTAACATTATTAATATTAAGAATATTCAGGGCAGGCATGGTGGCTCACACCTGTAATCCCAGCACTTTGGGAGGCAGAGGAGGGTGGACTGCTTGAGGCCAGGAGTTCAAGACCAGCCTGGTCAACATGGCAAAAGTGGTGGTAGGTACATGCCTGTAGTCCCAGCTATTCAAGAGGCTGAGGCATAAGAATCACTTGAACCCAGGAGGCAGAGGTTGCAGTGAGCCAAGATTGCACCACTGCACTCCAACCTGGGTGACAGAGGGGGACTCTGTCTCAAAAAAAAAAAAAAAAAGAATATGCATGTTATCTTCCTGGTCCTATTGACTTGCTCTGTCTGATGAAATTATCTTATTCTTCAAGAATATTAATATTATTAACATTAATAATATTCACCGAGTATTTACTCATTTTTCCAAGCAAAGGTTCCTCCTCTATGTTCTCATGATATCAGTTATAATTACACTTACATATCAGTTATTTTTTACTTCTACGTCTCCATCACTAAACTATGAGGCCATAAAATGTGATCTTTAATCCCCAATGTTCACTGTGGCACAGTGCCTAACCTGTAGAGAATGTTTAACAAATGTTTGCTGAATGAATGCGTCCATCTAGAAAATTGTTGAGGGAATGAGCAAATCTTTATAGATCTTCATAAATGCACCATTACAAAAACATTAATCTTAATGGTCAATAACCTGTAAGGTACCGAAGACTGAACTATGTTTAAACAAAATCCAGGTTAAATATTTAAAGAATTGTTTTCATACTTACAGATTTCCCTTCTGCCCAAATGACTGCCCCAACTCCTGTTTTATGATCCTCTGAAAGATATATGGCATTTAATTCAGTACAAATTATGATGTTAGTTTTAGAAATATATTTTTCCAAAAATAATAAAAACTAGTATCAAAACATCATAAATGTAGCAGCAATCCTTGATATCTTCACTAATTACAGAAAAGTATTAAACACTTTTAAGTATGGAATATGGGAGCTAGGTACCAAATAACTAGAGAGAGTCACTACCAACTCAGTCACACATACGTATGTGGAGGCCACTAAATGGCAGTGTCCACAGTCAGTTCCCTCAAAGCTGTAGCCAGGACTAAGTGCAACTTCATTGATTCTCCATTAACAAGCCGGTTTCTAAACGACTACTTCTGATAGATGATAAAATTGAATAACGGTTTCAGAACTAATGGATTTTGTGTAATAACTGTTCACAACAACCAAATTTGTCTTTTCTCAGTATTATTTATACTCTAATCATGGAAAATATATCTTATGAAAATGTTCTTACTAAGAAAAAAGTTCAAACTTCTCATACAAACATAAATAAATCTTTATGGATCTATCTATATATCTGTTGCTAGAAAGTACATGAAGAGAATTCTGATTTAAACAAAATGTTGTCCTTTCCCTGACTTTCAGTTTACCTTGAGGCAAAAAGAATGCAAGTTAATGACATCTTGCCCATTTCTAAATCAAATAGCAGAAGTTATAAACAAACATAAGATTATAATTTCCCTGTAGAACCAAAACCTTTGCAGAAGTAAAGCTGTACTTCTTAAAACCATTAATCTGAAACAGAAAATTTTAAAAAAATAGAAATTCTACATATTAAGGATTTACTTTTTCCTTCTATACAATGTTGAGTTTCAAATTTCTAAGACAAATTACACTAATTAGGAAAACCATAGTATTTATCAAAATCTTAATAAGGGACTAAGGTAGTTAAGTTAAGTGGCACATTTACACATAGAAAATAACAATTATCTGTGAACTTACCCTAGGGCATTTTCATTTTGGGGAGGATTAACTGAAACTGCGGTTTCACCCTACAGTTTCCTAAAAGTGAATCCCTCCAATGATAACATTTTTAAATACCTACTTTCCAGTAAAGGTACAAAGAAAATTTGTGCCACAATTGCATTAAAAACTAGAATGAATGTCTTATTAAAAGGTTAACTTTAAAACAGTTATGATACTCTAATAAAATTTCCCATCTCAAATTCATGCAAGCTCTGGTTTTCAAAATTATACCACAAGGCATTTGTATAATTTATGTTAAACATGTTTATTCATGATCTCATTTTTACCCTAAAGGTAAAGCAGATAAAATTTCCATTTCTAGATGCAGAAACAGGCAAAGAAATATACTAAAACTTAGCCCTCCGGATCCAACTTGCTTGGCCTTTCCTCCACCTTGCACCATGACATAAAGAATTCCTTGACACAGCCTGGCCAACATAGTGAAACCCCGTCTCTCCTAAAAATACAAAAATTAGCCAGGTGTGGTGGTGCATGCCTGTAATCGCAGCTACTTGGGAGGCTGAGGCAGGAGAGTTGCTTAAACCTGGGAGGCGGAGGTTGCAGTGAGTCAAGATCGTACCACTTCACTCCAGCCTGGGGGACAGAGAAGGGCTCCATCTCAAAAAAAAAAAAAAAAGAAAGAAATCCTTGACAAAAATTTCCATTTATTGAATGCCTCTTATGTTCCAAGTACTGTGAGAACTTAGGATGCAGTGGTGAGGGAAACTGTAGTCCCTTCCTCATACGACTTACAGTTGGATGGTGAAGGAGAACAGCAACAAGGAAACAAACAGTACTTTATGTGCTGTGCTCTGAAGGAAATGAACGAAGCTGAACGGCAGAGTGCAGGGGATGACTTCCTTCTATAGAGTAGAGGGAAAAGGGATTTTGATGTAAACAAAATTGGGTTCCTTCCTAGACCTTCAGAGTTTAACATGAGTGGGCAAGAATACAAATCAATGGCTTTATGCTCATTTGTAAGGTAAGTGGCAGAAGTTATAAACATAAGATTATATTTGCCTGCAAAACCAAAATCTTTAAAGTTTTATTTATGCATAAATCTAAAATGAAAAAACAAAACCAGAATAAAAATTCTCCCTATTAAGAGCCCCCTTTTCTACCATCAACACTGCATGTTTTTAATGTTATGTTTCTTAGTCACAGAAGCCACTTTTTCTGTTTCAGCCTGGGGACAGACTAAACCTTGTTAGAAGGGAAACAAAAATGTGATTTTTCCATCAGCATGCAGCTCCACTGCCTAGCTAAGGTTGGTTACATCAACAGAACATTCTTTACTACTTGTCTTTTAAAATAGGAATAAATTTTCATCCATATAAAACAGATTTGATGTCACCCAGTACCCAGGCTGGTGACAGATGAGGTAATTTCTCAAAAATCTTTTCATGTCTATAATTTTTACAGAAATTGCTCCCTATGATCTAGTCATTCATAGGGTTTTCTCTGTACAACTTTGAAGGAAAGGTCAACTTATGATCACTGAGTCAAATTCCTGGGGCTCTTTGATCACTGAAAATCAGAGGGGAACTTATTGTTCTAGAACACAAGTGTGGTTATTTCAGCTCCCTATCCTGTGGTCATGTCAGTGTCCAAGGTGCTCCGCAGACCTCTTGCATCAAAATTACTGGATGCTTGTTTTTAAAATTAAAAAAAAAAAAAAAAAAAGAGGCAACTCCTGGCTTCCATGGAAGTCCCCTAAATCAACCTCTCTGAGAGAGGCAGGTAAGACTTAGGAATCTGCATTTCTCCTGAGCTCCACCTTGATTCTCAGGCATACTCATATCTGAGAACCACTGAGTTCTGTTTTAAAAGTTAACTTTTTTGATTACTCCAGCCTACTCTCATCATCAGCACTGTGGTCCAGGAGGAAAGCGTAACCCTTAGCTTTGGAAAACACCTAATCTGATGAGAAAGCAAGACATGAAGAGATCACAACTCAGTACTTAAACCAGACAGGTAAGACGTGATGCCTTCCTCCTGCTCTTTTTCCCACAAGAGTCTAAACACATTCTTTCCACTTTTTTGCTACCTCCAGGTATTCTAGAAACATACTTTTGGAACTCCTGGCCTCAAGCAGTCCTCCTGCCTCAGTCTCTCAGTGCTGGTATTACAGGAGGGAGTCGCCGCACCTGGCTAGTAACATACTTTTCTATGGATCTTCTTTATTCATCATTCAAAAAGCAATTATAAGCAACTACTTTCAATTCATTTTAGAACTCTGTTGTTAGAGGTTTTGGAATTCATTTTAATCAAATGTACATTTTTAAATGAAATGGTATCTTCATCTATTAATTAGGGAGAAATGAGGTCATCAAACCAAACTGAATAATGCGAAATTTAAAGCTTAATTGGAAGCACACTGTATCATAGGGATATCCACCTTACTGAAGTACCCTCAATGTTAAATGAGATACATATATAAATCACCAAGCTCAGTGCTTGACACATAGTAGGTGTTCCATAAACTGTCATTGTTATTATTTATCATCAAGGAAGAATTACAGGTCCAGAGTCCCTGATTTGAAATCTCTTACATCAAGTTTTTTTGAAGTTTGATGCACTTACTTTGTGGTCAAATCTGACCCAAACTGAGTTATTTATAGCCCTCAATTATTCTGCTGAGAGAAAATATTCCTACTTTTTTCACTCTGTATGCATTAATGTGATTACAGGGTACTGTCCCAGACCCCATTGGGAGTTCTATATAACAGTATATGTACCATATTACCTTTTAAAAATCTGGATTGGGTATGGTGGCTCATGCCTGTAATCCCAGAACTTTGGGAGGTTGAGGCAGGAAGATTGCTTACACCAAGGAGTTTGAGACCAGTCTGGGCAACACAGTGAGACATCTCTACAAAAAATAAAAAGGTGGCTGGACATGGTGGTGTTCACCTGTAGTACAAGCTACTCAGGAGGCCGATGTGGGAGGATTGCTTGAGGCTGAGAGGTTGAGGGCTGTAGTGAGCCATGAGTGCCACTGCACTCAGCCTGGGCAACAGAGTAAAACCCTGTCTCAATAAAATAAAATAAAATCTGAAAAATTCTGAATTCCTTTTCATCTGGCTCCAAAAATTTTGCATAAGGGATTGTGGACCCTTTATCTTTGGATGAAAAGATTTGTTTTATCCATTCAACACACATTGTGTTTAGTGCTAAGGCAAAAATGATTACGACATGGTTTCTTCCCTGGAAGAGTGCACAGTGGAGTACGGTGAGTGACAGAGGAGTTGCACCCTATTCAGGATTTGAGTTCCATGTAAACAACAACAAAAAAATCACCAACAATTAACCTTGAAAAATCTTTTAAATTGCCCATCAAGTGCATAAGCAGGGCTTTATGTACAAAATTCTGCACAATAGTGGATATATTTAATATAAAATATAACTATACAGTAGAGTAATAAAGAATATAAATGCAAATGTATACATACTGCATCTTTAAACACTGGAATCATAGCTGGTATGATAAGGTGTTGTATAGAAGCAAGAGGTACTAAGATCCAGTAAAACAACAGCAGATTCACATCTCCCTCTTACTCTGGAACACAGGCAGGGTTCTGCTGAATTCTAATTAGTGAAGGGTAATTAGCGAATTATAGCTACAACAGCTGTTCCCATTTATGTTTTCTGTCTTTTTGAATGGTTTACAGAAAAATTCTTTACAAAGCTGGAGTTGGCAAAGAAACAAATATATAACCCACAATAGAAGATAATTACATGAAACCAGACTTTTACACAATGCAATTGTTTGGGGTCATATAATGTGTGCCTACAGAATCAAAATCTTTAATAAGAATTGAGCAATTATTAACTCTGCTGAACATCAGAACACCTTGCAGAACTTCTAGAAACATAGACTTTGGCCATATTTGGTTAGGGACTTGGTTTAATAGGTCTGGGTTGGGGTTTGAGCATCTGTACTTTTTATAATGTTTCAATGGTGATTCTGATTTGCTGCCAGCTGAGAACCTCCCTCCTGTTGACTACTGCAGACCAGCAGCATCTGTAGAGACCCTTTCTGATGACTTTCTCTTCTTTCTTGGGATAATTTTTAAATCCTACTGCAGTACTCTCCCCAAACAAATCTTACTCTACTGCTCCTCCTGCCTATGTTTTTCCCCTTTATTTCAAAGATGCATTTTAAAAAGTGATCATGAGTCTACGTTGAGAAATCTTACATCAGGTAAGATGTGAAAATATTGTTCCATGTTTGGAAATACAGATGCCGTCTTTTACCATAGCAAAGAAAAATTCCAAGTAATATTTTCCTTTTCCAAATATACAACTTAATAGAATACAGTAAAAATGTTTGATTTCTCAACTTGCTGATTGAAGACATACCAGCAACTGGAAGAATCTGCAATAATCACCATTCCTTTACCTTGATTCTATTAGTTATTTTGAATTAATGTTAAAGATTTTTAAAACTTTTTGTTAAGTATTCAGTACATCAAAATATTGAAGAGTTAACAAAATGAGTAATTTTGGTTTTCTCCTTTTTCTTTTTTTGGAGACAGAGTCTTGCTCTGTCTCTGGAGCTGGAGTACAGTGGTGCTATTGTAGCTCACTACAACCCCAAACTACTGGGCTCAAGCAATCTTCCTGCTTTAGCTTCCCAAGCAGCTGGGACTACAGGCATGCACCACCACACACAACAATGCCCAGCTAATTTTTTTTGTATTTTTTGTTAGAGTCGAGGTTGTGCTATGTTGCCCACGCTGGTCTTGAACTCCTGAGCTCAAGCGATCCTCATGTCTCAGCCTCCTAAAGTGTTGCAATTACAGGCATGAACCACTGCACTGGGCCTCTCCTTTCTCTTCTTGTCCTACCTTTAGTGGAGGGCTCAAGGAACAGTGAAATCATAAAAGCAAGAAGCAGAAAGAAGGGCCTAGATTAATGAGGCCCTGATGTAGAAATGTGGTACTGAATATAAAGCCACAAGGAATCCCAAAACTGCTGGGAGAAAGAGTTGTCTACCTAAGGGACTCACTAACTTCTCTATACTGTATGAACAGCAAAACTTTAGTAACTGAGTAAATGAACTCTACTATAAATGAGACGAACACTTCAGAGACAAATACAACCCAACCAATCAGCCCCAATTTACGATCTATGTAACTCACCAGTTCGATATGCCAATAACCT
This sequence comes from Theropithecus gelada, assembly GCF_003255815.1. Classification (NCBI taxonomy): domain Eukaryota; kingdom Metazoa; phylum Chordata; class Mammalia; order Primates; family Cercopithecidae; genus Theropithecus; species Theropithecus gelada. Next base: position 80,211,928 of record NC_037685.1, on the reverse strand, counting down.
GGCCTGAACCATGCAGTGCCTTGCAATTTCCTGTGGCAAACTTTGATTGTGAATTTCATTAATCTGTTCTGGATTGCTACAGTAAAATCCGAAGTGTTTAAAGTTCGGCACACTGGAAGCTACTGTGGCCAAAAGTAGGATAAGGTCTTTCATGTTTTGCCTTAGATTGCTAAAGTATGGATTTTCACACAGGTTCTCCAAACCTATAGTCATCAGTATTTGCTTATGCATTTCTTCATTTGAAACCAAAAATAACATTTCATATTCTTTTATTCTTTCTTGTTTACATTCATAATAAAAGTCAGTGTTAGCATCCGGCAATGTTTTTGTAATTTTTTGAATAAAGTCACATTTGTAAGAGGTCTCCTCTACAAACTGCACCATATAACACACCAAAGGTTGAAGTAAGACACACACATGGGCCCGACTGTTTGACTTCAATCTTTCCACTGCTTTGGCATCTAACTTTGCATCTTCAGAACTAGAAGCCTCCGTAAGCAAACTTATTTCTGGATCAGCAGGCCAATATGAAATTCGGTTAACTCCAGCTGAAATACAAAATATGAAAGGTAATTATGAGATACATACTGAATTCAGGGTTTTCATGATAAAATCCACCCTATCATTGCAGTATATCTAGAACCCTCAATATAATAAATGTCTATTACCAAGTCACCTATTATATAGCCTGAAGGTTGGCAAACTACCACCCACAGGCCAAATCCAGTCCACTGCCAGTCTATGTACAGCTCACAGGTTAAGAATGGGTTTTACATTTTAAAATATTGGACAAATCAAAAGAACATTTTGTGACACATCAAACTGTAGGAAATTCAAATTTCAGTGTCCATAAATAAACCTTTACTGAAACACAGACACACACACCCATTCACTTATATAGTCTTTGGGTGCTTTCGCGTGACAGAGTTGAGTAGCTGTGATGGACACCACATGGCCTGCAAAGTCTAAAATATTTATTATCTGGCCTTTTCAAGAAAAAGTTACCCAGCTTCTAACACAGCTCCTGGGAATGCATTTGTGGAATTACTGGTGTTGTGAAGTGTGATCCCAAAGCCCAGCGCTAAAACTATATACTCAAAGAGTCCTCCATGGTGCCATGGCTGTTTTTTTAAATGTTACAGGGAACAACTAATATTGCCTAGAGTTTTCTATCTGGAATAAATACTTCTTCCATGCATTAAAAATGTTCCTGTCCACAGACTGAGAATTCTTCTGAGAATCCATTCTAGGAAAATATTCTAAATATAGAGAAGAAATCTCATGCATGCACAGCATTCTTTAAAATAGCAAGCAAAAATGTTAAACAAAAAACCAAAACCCAAAAACCTAAATGACCAAAATAGGGGAATGTCTGAATTAATTATGGTCCTTCTCATAATAAAACAGTTATCAAAAATGTCCACAAAGAATTTATAACATGAAAAAATTCTTATGTGATGTTGGGATGGTGCTTGAAGGGCAATATTAACTTTCTAAAGCTCACAAAATTAAAGACAAAACAACAAACTAAACGTCATTTTTCAATCAGTGTGACAAAGGAAAGGTTAGTAATGTTTAATATACAGAAAATATTTCAATTCATTAGAGCACATATGAATTGACAAGAATAAGGCCTAAAGAGAGACAAAAAGATATGAACAGACAATTTGTAAAAGAGAAAACATAACAGGATAACAAACGTGAAAAAAATATTTTAATTTATATTTGAAATAGAACGATGAGATGCCTTATACATAGTTAAGTACACAAATTCAATTAATGAACAGTTTACAACGAAGAGACCCCTTTGCTATTACTGCATGTAATTTCAGCTAGGAGAGACTTTTTTTGTGATTGTACCCAGAAGCAAATAGAAAGAGAGCCCACAGAATGTTCTACCCTTCAAAATAATTGATGAACTAAAAAGTCTAAGTTAAACAAATGAACATTCTATCCACTCCCTGGTACTCCTGACTCACTGTGGCTTATGCTGCAAAGCAATTTTGAAGGTCTCAAACCTCATATCAGAGTGTTTCCTCTGGTAGCATTTCACCTTCCCTCTGTTCGAATTCTCATAATCCATTTCCTAACCAGCAGTGATGGTAAACCTTTCATCTAGGCATCTTAGTTGCTCCCAGTAATCCTGATTTAAGAAGGGGGGAAAATCCTCTTTAGACAGACATTTGTGTATTAGTGGCAAATGCTAAAGCACAGTTTCTCAAATTTTTTTGATCTCAGGATTCCTTAACACTCTTACAAATTATTGAGGACCACAAAGAGCTTTTATTTATGTGAAATATATCTACTGATATTTATCATATTTGAAAATTAAAACAAAATTTAAAATTATTAATTCATTAAAAATAACAATAATCTGTTATACATTAATATAAATAACATTTGCTTTATGAAAAAAATATTTTCCAAAACAAAAATCTGTAAGAATGAGATTGTTTTAAATTTTTACAAATATCTTTAATATTTGGCTTAATAGCAACAGGAAAAATAATAGTTATCAGTTTCACTGGAAAATTAAGAAGAATAGAAGGACAAAATTGAGCAGCAGAATTCGTATAGACATTTAAATTTAAATATTAAAAGCCCAATTGAGATTTTCAGGGAGGGTTTGTTTTGCCCTTTGGCCTCATGAATGGTTTCATGAAGGGCTTCATGAATGGGCTTTGGTGGCCTATGAACTCTGTAAAATTCTATTCTAAATTTTGCACATTTATTTTGTTCCGGTTAATTCCAGAAGACATTTCAAACATTTTTCTTACATCATATAATAAAAGTACTTAAATAAATTGACAATTATAAAAATAGATCAGTGAAATGCACCTTATATTTTAATAAAAATGTTTTCAGAAATAGATAAGTGAAAGCTGAGTGTTTCTTTGATAGATTCCCCTGTACTATAGGAGTGATAATTGCAGCTATTGCAATAGTAGTAATTGTTAAATGGATACTAATGAATAGCATAGCATAGTGGGTAAGAGTTTATATGGCACAGGCTCTAGAATCAGATTAAGTAGGTTCAAATACTAGTTCTGCAAGTAACTTAAATAATGTTTATTAATGTTTATTAAATTTAAATAAAATTAACTTGCCAGCAAGTTAAATGTCTCCCAGCCTCAGTTTCCCTATTTGTAAAATGGGGGAAATAATGGTAGCTAACTCATAATTCATTATGAATTCAGTGAGTTAAACTTGAAAAGACTTATTACAGTAGCTGGCACATAAAGACTTGATAGTAGTTTATATGGATGCTATCTCATATTAGCATATATAGAATTAATAGTGTATCACTATACCTTTTTTTTTTTTTAATAGAGACCAGTCTGTCACCCAGGCTGGAGTGCAGTGGTGACATCATTGCTCACTGTAACTTCTAACTCCCATACTCTATCAATCCTCCTGCTTCAGCCTCCAGATTGGCTATGATTGCAGGTGTGCACCACCACACCCAGCTACTTTTTTTTTTTGGTAGAGACGGGGTCTTGCTATGTTGCCCAGGCTGGTCTTGGGCTCCTGGCCTCAGGCGGTCCTCCCACTGGCCTCACAATGTTGGGATTGCAGGTGTGAGCCACTGCCCCTGGCCTGTACTATGCTATCAATTCCATATATGGAATGGTATTTTCCCTTTCAGAGCTCTTTAAAGCTCTGCAGAAGATTTACATGTGTTTAGAGAGCTAAGAGAAATCAGAGAATGGAAACTGAGTGTGTAATAGAAATTTAACTCTTCATGTTATATAATCATGCATAATTTCTATCTTCATTCTCTGAAGTTGCCTAGAGCACCATCACAGCTAGGAAACTTCCATCATCAATTACCTTATTTGCAAAACCAAGTACCCAAATAATTGTCTCAAGAAGGGAAAGACAAACCTGTTACAAGCTAAAATATTTGGGAATTTGTGTGGCTTGAATAGGGCACCACAAAGTTTTATAATGCCTGATCTAGCCCTGTGCCTAACAGTTTATTTAAAGTCTTAATGCTAATGTTAATTAGTTCCCAGGTGGTTGACCTTATAAGAAAACACTGTGGTATTTTAATGTGGTAAACGTGTGAAGGCCTATGGCTCAGTTAATCACTCCCACAACTTTGAGCTGTGGGTCTTACTGGTGGAAGGAACTTGAACAGGTCTCCGCTCTTGTCATTAGATATCAGAGAACTGAAATTGGTTGGAATTGTAAGCAGTGAATAGATGCGTTGTTAGAATGATTCCATCACTTATACATTGCTTAAAATTCTAATAAAGTAACTTGCTTTGTTAAAAAAAAAAAAAAAATTGGCTTAATAGAAAACAGCTGGATGCTCAAATTTGCTTCTGTTTTCAATCTGTTGCAATATGTTGTTTTCACTGAAGGATATGAAAATTATCTGGCCTCATATAGACATGTGGTTGAAAAAGGAGTATTTTAACAGCCATTTCAGACACTTGTGAATATTCTTCTTTGGCACTACATAAAAATTTGACAAGGGATAGTTTCTTAAAGGTTAGTTACAATGTAGAATCTGAAACCATATCAATAAACTTTTTGAACTGTTAGGTTAAAGTCCATTGGTCTGTCTTGCACTTAGAATGCTTTTACTCATGCATGATTTTGTAGCATTGTGCATTGGTCATCCGGAAAACAATGATTTACTGATTCCACAATATTAAAAAAAAAATCCCATTCATTAGTATCACCACCAATCCCATCAAAAGAGTCTAAGTGGTGAGATGCTGTCAGGCTCATAATGGAGAATATGAGTTTTCCAAAATTCTAATTTTCACTTGATAGCTCAAATTCTATCACTGGCAACAAAAAAATGTCAGTTGTTTATCTGAAAGTGACAGGTTCACTATAGTTTCAAGAAAATATCTGCCAAATATCCAAGTCTAACCACTGTCAGTTCATGATATTCCATTAAAAAAGTAGATAATTCAGTCTGCAACTCAAATAAATCACATACATGGTTTTCCTCAAAGCCATCTTCATACCTTAGGTCTGTAGCAAAAGCACTTTATACCCACCTCCTGTTTCCTCACACAGAATATTAAAAAGATGTAGACTCAAGTTGGGATTTAATAAAATTAATAGTTTTTACTGTTTCATCAAGGACTTTCTTATGTAAAACTGGTTTTCTTTTTTCCCTCTGAGTGCAGTGAAGAGTACAATGACTACCAGTGCGGTATGGCACGACTGTTTTGATTAATGATATGGAAACAGGCCGGGTGTGGTGGCTCATGCCTGTAATCCTGGCACTTTGGGAGGCGGAGGTGGGCAGATCACGAGTCAGAAGTTTGAGACCAGCCTGACCGACACAGTGAAGCCCCGTCTCTACTAAAAATACAAAAATTAGCTGGGCGTGGTGGTGCGCGCTTGTAATCCCAGCTACTCAGGAGGCTGAGGCAGGGGCATCACTTGAACCTGAAAGGCAGGGGTTGCAATGAGCTGAAATTGTGCCATTGCACTCCAGCCTGGGCAACAGAGTGAGACTCCCTCTCAAAAAAAAATAAAATAAAAATAAAGATACGGAAATAGTAGTTTTACCTATCATTGTTTTGGTACCATTAGTATGAATGTAGTGTTTTTGTTTTTGCTTTCTGGGACAGGATCTTGCTCTGTGGCCCAGGCTGCAGTGCATTGGTGAGGCGGGATCACAGCTCACCGCAACCTTCGCATCCCAGGCTCCAGTGGTCCTCCCACCTCAGCCTCCCAAGTAGCTGGGACTACAGGCACACACCACCATGCCTAGCTAATTTTTCTATTTTTAGTAGATAAGGGGTTTCTCCATATTGCCCTGGCTGGTCTCAAACTCCTGGGCTCAAGCAATCCACTTACCTCAGCCTCACAAAATGTTGGGACTACAGGCATGAGCCACCATGCCCAGCCTGAAGGTAGTGTTATTATGAAAATAACATTGACCTCGTGGACCATCAGGAGTCCACAGACCACACTTGGAGAGTGCTACATTTGCCTTGTAACTGAGGTAACAGCAATTCTAACTAAAGTAATCTAGCTGTAGCATGGGGTTCAGCCATGCTCCCTTCCTAAGATAACTAAATATAATACATAAGCCTAATCTAACATAGCAATTTTGCTTATATATTGTCCAACACCAATATACAAGCATTTCCATTGTAGATCCTTCCTGACTTTCCATACTTCATTATCTTTCTTGTCAGGATCAAATGTCTTAAGACATCAAGCAGTGAACTGCACTCTCCTATTCTTCCCTCTAATTTGTGGCTCCAAGGCTATTAAGACTGCTTTCAGCACAGTTAGCTCAGCACAAAGCACAACTATCTTTTATTCATTTTTCTCCCTTGATCTAGAACAGATCAGCCAACAAATGTTTTGGTTCTTTCACATTCTTTCATTTCTGTATCAACGTCATCATCTGAATCCTATTTTAAACCTTGCCTAATGCAATGGTCTACTAATTAAGCTCCCAATCTCTAATCTCTCCCTGTTCCAATTCAATAACAGCAATAACAAAAATTTCAATCATGTTACATCTTTCTCAAGAATCTTCAATGTCTCCACATTGCCTACAAACAGGAACTGTAGGTCAGTTGAACATAAGTGATAAAACACATGTCCAATCTGCCTGGTTAGTTGGGAAAAGGAGAAAAAAATGCCACCACCACTCTCATACCTATTTTTTTAACGTATTGGTAACTGTAGTTGAGAATATAGAATCCAATCACTACCACAGATACCTACCTGCTCAAAACACTTGTTGCAGGCCAAGAGGTTTCTAGCCACATGACCCATTTCTTCTAGAAGTTCTGCCATTTATAGCTCAAGGCACTGACCTTGACATAGATCTGATCATTACTCTCAAGGCTTTGATGTAAATAAAAACAGCTCTTTCTCAAAACAGGCCTAGGAACTCTGTTCCATAAGATAAAGTTCAAAGGCCCTACAGTTCTTCAAAGTTCTCCACTATCATTATAATTCATCTGCCACTATTCTCCAAGAATAATTCTCCATTTCAAATACTGACCCTAGAACTTTGCTTCTTACAACTTGATGACTCTATATGCACTGTTCCCCCTGACCAGGAATGTGTTCCTCTTCCTCTACCTATGATGCATTAAGATCAAGCTTAATCCTCAGCCTTTCATAATATGGCAGTCTGCAGGGATCACTATTTCTCCTCTGAGACCAAATATCACTTACAACCTGTATCACTGATAAGGTACTAGATAATGCATCATATTAAATTGTTATTTTGGCCCCCAAATAACACCTTGAGGGTAAAGATTAGGAAGCACATTAGTTTTTTTGTTTGTTTTTTGATCTGCCATGATGCCTATGCAACAGGATGCATACTTTTTAAATGAAAGAATGATTGGCATATACCTGGGTGCAAAACAGAATCATAAGCACAGAGAGGTTTAGTGAATAGCCTGGTGTGGATGGATGGCTATACATTAAAAATTTGTGTTCCTCCTTCCAAAATGTAGAGTAGTCACTGAAAGACAGTTGCCCAGTGGGAACAACAGTTCTCACAATGGATGAGAACAGAAATAATGTATGCGACTTCCAGGTCAGGGTTTTAAGAAGCAGGTTCACCCTCTCTACTCATTCTTTCTCAGTCTGCCTCTGGATACAGAGGACTCAAAGCCCTAGAAACGACAACAGCAATGAGACAGAAGATGCCTAGCCCAGGAATCAACCACATGGAGAAAGCTGCCTGCTGTTTAGCAACACATGCGTTGGACTATTATACAAGTGATAAATATCTAGTACCCTAAGCCACTGAAATTTTGTTTTGTTATAGCAGTTAGCATTAGTCTACTCATACACTGAGGGTCATTTAATAGGTTAGTAGACATGAATGATACCAGAATCCATGTTTTCTGATGTTACTCTTATAATGTATCAAACTGTCTTCAGATATATATTTATATATTTTTTATTTTGTTTTTTAGAGACAGGGTCTTGCTCTGTCACTCAGGCTGGAGTGCAGTGGAGCGATCAGAGCTCACTACAGCCTTGAACTCCTGGGCTTGAGCAATTCTCCTGCCTCAGCCTTCTGAGTAGCTGGGATTACAGGTGCGAGCCATAGCACCTGACTTTGAGATATATATTTCTAAATTATCTCTGTGGTATTTAGCAAATGTGTTCCCACCACTGCTCTCAGACAAATGCTCTTTCCTTCTTCTTCTTCTTTTTTTTTGGAGACAGGGTCTTGTTCTGTCACCCATGCTAGAGTGCAGTGGCGCAATCATGGCTCACTGTATCCTCGAACTCCTGGGCTCAAGCAATCCTCCCACCTCAGTCTCTCAAGTAGTGGGGACCACAGGCATGCACCACCATGCCTAGCTAATTTATTTTTTGTAGTGATGGGGTCTCCCTACGTTGCACAGGCTATTCTTGAACTCCTAGGCTCAGGCGATCCTCCTGCCTTGTCCTCCCAAAGTGCTGGGATGACAGGCATAAACCACCATGCCCATCCCAGATAAATACTCTTAATCCCCAACAAACCCTTTTCTGCACTTACCATTTACAATCATTTTCAAACAAGCAGAACATGGTTTTCTGGAAAAATAAAGATCACAGTTTTTCAGCCTTGACCCATGTTTAATAAGAGCAATCTGCCCGGCATGTAAATCTTCACTAGAACAGTGGAGACCAACAATTTTCATGTTTTTCACCACCACAAGACCAGTTCTCTTTACCTACATTAAGATATAAAATAACAACTTATTAGTTATAACACCTAATAATCACATTATGGATTATACTTGAATTATTAATAAAATGGAAGTTTTGTTTAATTCTTTATCTAAACAGAGTTTGTACAAAGCACATTTCTCATTAGATCCAAAAAGCTTCTGAAACTTTAGTGTTGACTTTAGGCCAGAAATTTTCTAAACCTAAGCTCTACTAATCGAACGATTAAGCATGTAATTATCATTAATTTGTTCTAGTGAAAGATTAGATACATTATAACCTAGTAAAGGGCAAGAACTAGGTCAATTTGACTTGTTTCTTATAGCACTGAGTGTAGTACCATTTAGTATTAAGCTTCTAGATGGTAATAAAGAATATAAAGCCCTGATTTTACACATGGATAAGTAAAGCCCAGAAAGTTTACATGACTTTCTGAAAGACACACAGATGGTAAAAGGCAGATGGTAAAGCAGAGGTCATCTTAAATTCTAAAATATTTTAGATATTGACCAAAGTAAAGATAATTCTCAATTTCTTTCTAGAAACTACTGGCTGTATCAATTTTTAACACTATGGCAGTCTAGACTACTATAGTTGGGTCCCACCTCCTACTATAGGTAAGTTATAAAAACAAAAAGAAGGAAGATATACCATCAAGTGTCAAAAAGGATGAGAGAACTTGACGTCAGAGCAGTGAGCGTGAGCTATCTTAGCAGTATTCCACAGAGAAGGGACTGGCTGAGCCTGATTTAAGCCCTGCAGACTGCGGACTGACTGGGGTTCTAAGCACGTCCAGTGGATCTCTTTGAGTGAAGGTTTTGTGTTACTATTGAACCTAAAGTGTCTCAACTTAAGCAAATATTAATCAAAGCTGGTATAACAATATCAGATAAAACAGACTAAGGTAAAAAAAAAAAAAAGTCAGTTCTGCATAAGGCACAAAATAATCTATGCTGTTTTCACAGCAAAAGCCTCTGAAGGAATGTAAACCTGATCCTTGGGCTGGGGACTGACTGTTACATGAGGGGAGCTTGGGCTGAGGAGAGGTTGTCCCTATTCCCCATCCCCTTCCAAAGGGATTTTACCCTATACTTATTCCCCAGTGCAGCATATCTGAAATCACTTTAAGGATCAGACCAAAGCGATATTAACTAGTCAATTTTCAGTTTCAGTTTTGAGTATAAATGTTTGAGATTATGGAGAAAAATTTGTAAAATATCTAAAAAAGAAGGAACAGAGAAGCTTTTATGGAATTCCATTTCTGAGTTAACCAACCATCTCCTAAACTAGAAAGACATTTAAAAAGGAATACAAAAATCTCTGCTTTACAAAATATATACCTAGGAATGTATGTAAAATATGAAAATCCTATCTGTATTGGCTTTTAAAATAAGCTTTAAATTGACCTTGAATTTGTGAACACTTTCCTCTCCCTACCAAAATTTCTAGAGTTTTATGCTCCTCAAATGCAAAGTATATATTATTATTGATTTCTGAATACTTTCAATAAGTTTGTTTGTTTGTTTATTTATTTCAGACAGAGTCTCTGTCGCCCAGGCTGGATTGATTGATTGTTTGATTGATTTGAGACGGAGTCTTGCTCTGTCGCCCAGGCTGGAGTGCAGTGGCATGATCTGGGCTCACTGCAAGCTCCGCCTCCCGGGTTCACGTCGTTCTCCTGCCTCAGCCTCCGCAGTAGCTGAGTAGCTCCTACCACGCCTGGCTAATTTTTTGTACTTTTAGTAGAGACGGGGTTTCACCGTGTTAGCCAGAATGGTCTCGATCTCTGGACCTTGTGATCCACCCGCCTCGGCCTCCCAAAGTGCTGGGATTACAGGCGTGAGCCACCATGCCTGGCCAGTATCATCGTGGAAAAGAAGTAATGTTGCCTCATCAAAAGATCTTGACAGAGCTCCTGTTGTTAAATTGAATCAACATGACCAGTGGAAGTGGCAGCAAGGGAATGATTTCAGCTTTAGATTTTCCTAGTTAAGCAGACAGAAATAAAGCCAGAAAAAAACATAAAAAAAAAAATTGTTCCTATTAAGTGAGAAGCATACTCATCAACTTATTTGTTATTAGAACCACCTTTTGGGTCGACTTTATCACTTTTTTGTCTAGAGTCCTTTTCACCTTAGAAAATACATTTTTTTTCATTTTGCATTTAGGTAAGGCCAAAATATCAAGTTTGAGACAAAGATTTTTCCATCTGAAACTCAACAAAACAAATAAAAGCTCAAGTTGCATTCCATTTCGGCACTTCCATTTACTGCAAATCCCAGAGGACTGAATCTTTTCAGTGAATCACTGCTCTGAATTTGGTTTTCCTTCACTTCGCTAACATTTTGGCAAGTCATCTATGTCACAGAGTTTTACACTAAAACATGGGCAAAAGGGGACAGTCTGTTTTGTATATGTTTTGTATATGGACTAGTACATTGACTTAAATGGTGATTCACTATTTTTTCCCCTTGGCCTTTCTTAATATGAAAACATGTAAATATTCTGAGACAAATTATTTCTATATTTCTACTGGGCTCACTCAGAATGAATTAGGAAATCTCTAGGAATATTTATCAAGGTAACTCTTCAAAACATACATGCTTAGTCTCCACTCTGCACCCAATGAATTGGAACCTCTGGAAAACTCAAAAGAATAAAGTAACAAGGAAATACTATACAATATTAAAAAGAACAAGGTTCATCTTTCAGGTCTGCACTTTGATTTTACCCTACTTACCAACTAATAAGTTAACCTATTACTGTTTCATAGATATTAGCAGAAAACATGAAACTTCTGGGTTAGAAACAATGAACTTTATTATTTGCAGCACAGCAGTCAGTATGAGCACCATTTCTGTTTCCCTGCCCTCAAGCCCCATGATGGGTAATACAGATGGGCACAGATAGCTGCCTGGACACAGGGTGGGTAGTGTTATAGGAAAGGAACACTGAGCTTGAGGGTCCTACTATTTCACAGCAGAAAGTAAGAAAGTTTGCTCTTTGTCCTGGGGGAAGACATTACCTCAACCTTCAGGGCTGATCACTGCAAACACAACTCTGAGAAATGACCCAGGTAAAACTCTGGGTTTATTTACTAGGTAAAGTAAATGCAAGGTTAGGGACTTGCATTCTTGGTATACCCAGCAAGGTGTGTGGAAGTGTGAGAGAACTAAGGGAGAGTATTTCTTAACACATCTATATGAACTCTCAAGAGTTTTTTTTTTTTTTTTTTTTTTTTTTTTTAAAAAAAAAAATGGAAAAAAAATAAAAAATTTTTTTTTTTTTTTTTTTTTTTTTTTTTAAAGCAAGATGTAGGACATAGCACAGAATAATCCTACCTGTAATTTTTTTTTTTTTTTTTAAAAGGAGTGACATATAGTCTTGTAAATATACAGACCATTTTTAGAAGAGTATTTTAAAAACTCCCTTGAAAGCAGAAATGGAGGCACTTTTATTCTACTTTATACTATTCCTTTTACTTTGTCATTATGAGCATACATATATGTGAAATCACAAAAATTTACCTGTCTTTTGTCAGTAGATACTCTGGTCATCTCTTCATTATCTCCTAAGGGTCCATGCTTTCCCTCTTCATTTTTCTAATAATAATCAGATTAAGGGAAAAAAAGATTAGCACATAAGACATATGACTAATTCAACATTCCCATATTTAAAGGCTGGCGTCCTTGGCTTTGACCATTTTTTTTCCATGATGAAACTCTACAATGACTTCCCACTTTGTTCAGATCAAGTTCATACTACTTTACCTAGTAAATAAACCAGCCTGGGTGACACAGCGCGAGACTCCGTCTCAAAAAAAAACAAACAAAAAAAAAAAACAACAAAAAAAAAAACCTTTATTTACTTTCCCAAAACATAGAAGGACTGGAAATTGTGATCAGAATATAAAATTCTGAAGTTTATGGTTTCAGAATTGTGGCAGTTTTGAGTAATGGAAAAGTCCAAAGTGTGGCCATGAATGACTAAAGTGGAATAGAGGTAAATTAATTGGAATAGAGAAGATAAGGAACTATGTAGCAAAAGTATTAGATCGGGACTGTGGTTGATAGGATAATGCCCCACCAGAGATCTCCTTGTCCCAGTCCCTGGAGTCTATGACTATGTTTTGTTACATAGCAAGGAGGAATTCAGGTTGCAGCTGGAACTGAGGCACTAACCACCTACTTTGAGATGGGGAGATTATCCTTGATTATCTGATTGGCCCAATGTTATCACAAGGGTCATTATAAGTAAAAGAGGGGTGTGGGAGAGTCAGTGATGCAACATGAAATACCTGACTGGCCACTGCTGGCTTTGAAGATGGAAGAGGCCCATGAGCCAAGGAAAACAGATAATCTCCACAGGTAGAAAAGGCAAGGAAAGTTTCTCCCCTAGAGTGTCTGAAGGGAATCTGGCTCTGCCAACACCTTGACTTTAGCCCAGTAAGACCCATTTCAGACCTCTTACCTACAGAACTGTATAATAAATTTGTGTTGTTTTAAGCCACCAACTTTGTGGTCATCTGTTATAGCAGCAATAGAAAACTAATACAGGTATATCCATGAGGGGAAAAGTGAAAACTGGAAGTAGAAAGAAAGTTTTGAGGCAGGGACCAAAGTCCTTCATTTATTAGTTCAACAAATACTTATTGAACCCTTGCTATATGGCAGCCTAGTTGCTCAAGATGCAGCTCTCATAGGGCTTATAATTTATGAAAACAGGAAAGTGACTATCAAGTAAGTTGATTAAGACAAAGAAAGTGGCATAGAATTCTGTGAGCTCCAAAATAGGTGGGATAACCGGGTGTGGTGGCTCACGCCTGTAATCCCAGAACTTTGGGAGGCCGAGGTGGGCAGATCACGAGATCAGGAGTTCGAGACCAGCCTGGCCAACATAGTGAAACCCTGTCTCTACTAAAAATACAAAAATTAGCTGGGCATGGTGACACGCGCCTGTAGTCCCAGCTACTCGGGAGGCTGAGGCAGAAGAATTGCTTGAATCTGGGAGGGGAAGGCTGCGGTGAGCTGAGATCAGGCCACTGCACTCCAGCCTGGGCAACAAAGCAAGACTCCGTCTCAAAAAAAAAAAAAAAATTGGTGGGATAGTTAATAAATTGATAAAGTTTTAAAGTAGGAATGGGAAACTCTGTAAATGTTGACCTGCTAGTCTTATGAAACAAGTGCTGGATGCTAGAAAAGAAACAACCTTCAAAAAGAAGTTTATAGGAAAACCCATGTTCTGCGAATGAGGTTTCTGTTCAAACAGAACAGGAAGTAGAGGAAGTGATGATGTCAGTGGAAAAACGGTAAGGATGTGGGTGCTAGTAGTGGTAATAATTATACGAGTGATGATAATAATAGTACCTAACATCTACTGCATGTTTATCATGTACCAGGCCCTAAATTATCTCATTTAATCCTTATAACTTTATAAAGTAGCTCCTATTATTTCCGTTTTACAAATGAGGAAATTGTGGCTGAGAAAGATTAAATAACTCAACCATGGTCACACAGGTAATAAGTGGATATGCCAGATCCAGCCCAAGATCCATTGTCTTAACCATTATGCTACATTGCTTCTGTTCTGGAAAAGTACAGTGAGGGCCTTTAGCATAAGGTACCAGAAGACACAATGGAAAGAGTTAGGAGGCTAGGTGCGGTGGCTCATGCCGTAATCCTAACACTTCGGGAGGCTGAGGCAGGCAGACTGCTTGAGCCCAGTAGTTAGCGACCAGTCTGGGCAACATAGCAAGACCCCATCTCTATTAAAATAAATAAATAAGGAGACAAGAACAACAACAACAACAACAAAACACATAGTACCTAACATGTGCCAGGCACTAAGACCTTTACAAATATTAACTCATTCATTTCTCATAAAAGCCTCATGTAGTATATACCAGTAACATTTCATTTTACAGATGAGGAAGCTGACACTGAGAGGTAAAGTTACCCAAAGTTATACAACTAGTAAAAGGCGGAGTCAGAATCTGAACCCAGGCAGGCTGGCTGTAAAACCATGGGCTACTCTAAGACACTAGACTAAGGTGCTGCTCTAATGTTTATACTAACATTACAGTATAAGTATTTTCTTATGTTAAGTGAAAAGGGTAGAATCCAGAGTTAAATGATCTCATGTAAGTAAAGAAAATAAGAGAAAAAAGACTGAGAAACAATTTTTAAAGAGTAATTAGTCTCTAGGAGGTAGAATTATGATAAAACTTTTCTTCTGTCCATTTTAAAAATAACAAACATTTATTACTTTGGTAATTCATAAAAATACTTTTAGTAAGACAAAAGGTTGGTAAAGTATCAAAAGCAGTATTTCCAATACATTACATGTCTAATTGCATCTTGGTGTTTCTATTATTTACTCTGTACAGCAAAAGCAGACTAAATAATTTAAGTGAAACAATCTTATTACTTTAGCTTAAAGAAGTTTTTTTTCTCTTAATAGGAAAAAGTTTGTACTCAACTCTACGAATACCATGTGCAAATAATACTGGGAAAAATATACTATAGTAAATGGTAAAGAAATACTAGGCACAAAATTGGGTAACATTTCGAGGAATTTAATATTTCTACAAGTATAAACACAATGGCAGCATATACTATATGTATATGAAATTTAGATGTATTCTTATTGTATAATTTAAAATAAATAACTTAACCCTGTAACAGTACTGAAACTGTCAAATATAAAATTGTATTCCTGCTATGACTGCAACTACCTGCAAAATTATGTGGATATTAACTAGTACAAAAAGGAAAATCCAAGAGAAACATTTAAAATATAAATAAAAAATATTTAAAAATGTTGCAGCTATTGATTCAGTCTTCAGTTTCAATGATAATGTTTGTACAATAAATAACACTATAAAAGTGGAGTACAATATGCTCCCTTTCATTCTGTATTCTTCCCCCACACTATCATTGGTCTTGCTTTTTTGCAATGGCCATGATATGAGAAGAACTAATGAAATTATATACTTCTGCTTTATTGACATTAAATAGACAAGTAATTGACAACCTACAATCATGTTCTAAATACTTGGTAATTCTGCCTTTTTTGGAATTTAAAACATATTTTTTCTCATATAAACAATGTTAAAAATGATAGTCAAGTTCCCAAGCTAACATGCAAAAGCCTATTTCACCCAGATCACTGCCAGAGTAATCCTGAGGCTCTCCCTCCCCGAGTGCCTCAGAGTCCCAAGGCCTGTAAGTAAGAACAGAAGTAGAGGCCTACCCAAGACCATGGTGAGAGAGTTGTAGTCCTAGGAGATATGGGTGTGGGAGCACAGCTGGAAAGACACCAATGCAGTGAATAGGAGCTGGGCAAGCTCCAGGACCAGGAGCTAAGAATGATAACCTTTCATATAGCCAAGTCAATTCTACTTCCAGGTTGCCTGGCTTTCTGAAGACATGGATGTTCTTTGTTTTGATGCCTTCTGTACTCATTTCTACGTGTTTTAACTTTCCATTTAAAAGGCTTAAATAGACGTGCGTATGAGTCAGATTTCTAAATAAGATCCCAAATAAAATATTTGAAACAAAAGACATTTCTTTTCATTTAGAAAACTTCCATGGTGTCCACCAGATGAAGGAACGAGATGCCAGGAAAACTAAGAGTCATTGGCTTGGGAGAAAACAGAGACTCATACCCTGATCTTTTGTTAAACACGATATAAAGTTGTATAAAATTTTGTTGCTAATATAGTTTTGAAATTTCCTTGGTAGTATTTTTTTAAACAAAATGCTAACTGAAAGCTTTATCTCAGTTTTCTCAGATCCACAGTTTTCTCTATAGAGTATGAGGTAACAGTTGGGTGTGTATTATTTGCAAACAAACTTCAACAATTAGTTGGCCAATCAATTCCTTCCTAATAGAAACATAAATATCATTTTTCACTAATTAAATATAACTTGTGCCTGTTGAAAAAAATTTCAGCACAGGATGTAGTGTGTATGAAAAATAAAATAGAACTAAAATGAGATCAAATCTGGATATTTAAAAAAGAAAGAATGTCTTTTCAAAATTTGTAGTCAATCTCTAATATGTTCAGTTTTTAAAAGTCTTTTATTTTTCTTTTCTTTTTTTTTTTTTTTTTGAGACGGAGTCTCACTCTGTTGTCAGGCTGGAGTGCAATGGCGTGATCTTGGCTCAATGCAACCTCCGCCTCCCAGGTTCAAGCGATTCTCCTGCCTCAGCCTCCTGAGTAACTGGGACTAAAGGTGCGCACCACCACGACCAGCTACTTTTTGTATTTTTGGCAGAGATGGGGTTTCACCATGTTGGCCACCATGGTCTTGATCTCTTGATCTTGTGATCTGCCTGCCTCAGCCTCCCAAAGTGCTGGGATTAGAAGCATGAGCCACTGCGCCCAGCCTGAAAGTCTTAACTCTCTAAATATTTGTTTCTAATCTGGCTCTTCAAAATAAATTTTATCTGGAAAAAAAAAACACACACAAACACAAAATCCCTAACAGCTTGGATATCTACTTTCATAAAATAATACTAAGCTATTAATAAGTAGAAGGAATAAAGGAACTTCAAAATTAATGAAGGAAATGAAGAGCTTTCTCAGCCATTAGTAAAATGTAGAGCCAGAGTGGGTGATGAGGGTAAGAAATATGGAATAACAATGTATAACATTTTAAATAATGTTTTACTATCTATAAAACACTTCACATAGGAATTGGGGGAGGAAACTACGCCAAGAGATATCATTTTATTATGAGAAGTGAATATCCTCACATCCCGTTAAAATTCCTCAATGCAATTCCTATATCGATAGGATAAAATCTAAACTCCTTTGCAAGGCATACAGTGCTTTTTATGATTCCTGTCTACATTGTCGAGCTCCTTTCCAGTCTCTTCCCTCTACCTAATTTCACTTTCTGGCCTGAGGACCACAAATTCTCTCATTCCTCCAAGCTTTTCCATGTAGAGTTCCTTGGCTTGGGCAAATGTCCACTCATTCGTCATGTCTCAGTGCAAATATGACCTTCTCTGTGAATCCTTCCTTCACTTCCCCATATAGAGCCTGGCTCCCAGTCTTGCCAACATCCCTGCTTATACTGTGTACTCACTCCACCAATTCTATTTTAATTGTTTAAATGCCTAGTGTTTCTTCTCATTAGAAAACAAAGACCATGTTTTTTCTGCTTTGTGTCTCCAGTGCCAAGCACAAAACCTCATCCACAGTCAAATGAAAAGAGTAGGTAGTCTCCTAAGAGTACTGTGGGAATTTAAGGATTTATAGTCTTTTTCTCGAAAATCTAAAGCAACCTTTCTGCAGAATTATTGGCAAGTTAGAAACCTCAGCGAGTACATGCAGAATATAACTACAACTTTGTAAGAGTAAAATAAAAAACCTCATGCTTAAGATTGGAAGTACCAAAATGTTAACAGTAATGTTGTTAGAGTGATGAGAAGCCATGGGTAATTTTCTGCCCCACCCCTCTCCTTTTACCTCTGTTTTCAAAAATGTCTTAAATGCTCAACTTAACCTAATATTATTTTCCAATGGTCGTGGCCCCCTATAAAAATAAATGCTAACACCCTAAGCTTCCAAAATTATCAAACAGAAATGATGAGAACCTAGCATCATGCCATTCCATGCATGGAGGAAAATGAGAACCTAGCACCTTGTTGCCCCAAGGGTAGGAGAAAGAAAAGATGTAGCATGTCCATTCTTCCAATTCCAATATATTGGCTTTTATGATTATTCTTACTATACATTTCTGATTTTTTTTTTTTTTTTGAAACGGAGTCTTACTCTGTTGCCCAGGCTGGAGTGCAGTGGTGCAATCTCAGCTCACTGCAACCTCCAACGATTCTCATCCATGAGAACTGTTCAAGTGATTCTCATGCCTCAGCCTCCTGAGTAGCTGGGACTACAGGTGGATACCACCATGCCTAGCTAATTTTTGTATTTTTAGTAGAGACAGGGTTTCACTATGTTGCCCAGGCTGGTTTTGAAGTCCTGACCTCAGGTGATCCACCCGCCTCAGCCTCACAAAGTGCCGGGATTACAGGTGTAAGTCACTGCACCCAGCCCATTTCTAATCTATTTTGATCCTGTCTTTCAAGATCCAAAAAGAGAGTACTTCCATCCAACATTAACCAATTAGCATTCATATAATGGTAGATGGTAAAGGGTATATGCTAGGTAAAATAAGACATGGTCTCTATCTCGAGGCAATTTATATATTTCTGTGGCAGAGGGGCAAACTACCTAGATAAAACACCAACAGTATATACAATTGGGGGAAATTATGTGGTATAGACAATAATCTTATTAGCCAAACTGACATATGAATACCATTAGTACCTGATAAACATGGCAGTCTCAGAAAGTATTTTTAGAATGGAATATGACTTATTATAGCTAGGAATTATAAAGTGTCATGTTAATCAAGAAAGGTAATTTTAAAATCTTAAGGCTTGTTAAGTTTGGCTTTAGGTATGACAGAAACTGGAGCAATAACCTCAGATTTTAAACCATTGCGTTTCTAAGGGGAAAAATTATGAAATAAATTATACCTGAGATTTTTGCCTCTGGGCTTCTACTGCTGGGAAAAGCTCCATCCAGAGGCTGAGCAGAGTGAAAAGGTTGACTTTAGAAAGTCTTGGTATCTGACCTACAAAAGAGACGACAAACACTTTAAAACGTGTTACTAATGGCGAAAAAGGGAGCCAATCTCAATGCCACTTGGGTGCTGCAGCATAAGCCCAGCTGCTTTCGCATGAGGCACAGAAAAAGATCAGGGTATAAGAGAGTCAGAAGTATCTTAGCAGGAGACGCTTCAGTCTTAGTCGTGGCTACCTCCTTTTCCACTTAAAAAGTTGGGCCCTCTTTCTCCAGCCCTCACCCTGCAGGAAAAAACGGTACAGCTAATACACATTGCTGGGGGGACAACCCAAAGCAAGCTGTGAAAAGTCTTCGCATCTGACGTCGTCGTGGTGCAAGCTTTTCTTTGGACTGTACTGGGGCGTTGCTAAAAGAAAAGCCCGAAAAATGTGCTGACCTTCGACGGTAAAGCAGTCGAAATACAGGAAATACAGGAAAGCGTCACGTGCGGTTAATTTGGAAATCAAGGCAAAAGCGCGCTTTGGAAATATTCAGGCTCTTTGACCTCAGAGCCCCAGCTCTACGTCCTGTGAGAAACAAATAAGAGGGGTTAAAAAGTCACACTTCAAAAGCCGGTGCGACCGAGCCGAGCGGTTCTGGCGACTGAGGAGGGGACACGGAGAGGGCGAGCAGGAGACATCCAGAAGCAGCAGGGGAGGCAAAGAGGTGCAGACAAGGAATCTGGAGTTCAATGACGGGAGACGCACAGGACAGAGCGAAAGGTAGGGTGGCGGGAGCAGGGTCCGGGACACTCACCGGTCATGCTGCCAGTCTGGGTGCTAACTGACCGCCCGGCCCTCGCGCTCTCCAGATTTTGCATCTGCCCAGCTTCTTTCATCCCAAACCTAGCGTCCTCTGCTGCCAAGGAAACCTCTCCCAGTCGGACATGATCTTGGCCTCAGCGTCCCCGCCTCTCGCCTCCTCTCAGCAACTGTAAGGCAATGGCCCACTAGGCGCAGCCAGATGACGCCTCAAGCTTGACCGCCACTTCAGGGCTCCTCGTGTGACGTCATAGAGAGGCGGGGCTGCGGCGCTAGAGGGCTGCCCCTCGGCCCGTGACCGAGTTGATAAGCACCGAGTTGGTAAGCACCGAGCTGTAAATCGCTTGAGACCTGTATTTCGTTGTGTCGTTGGTTTTGCCAAGTAAGGTCACTTGAGGATTTCTTGGCTCGAGGTCCCAGGTTGCGCAGACGCTGACTGCATCGAGTTGAGAATTTTGGTCAGAATGTTAAAGTGGAAACCTACCCCAGGCTATCATGGTCAGTGTTTTAGAGAACTTCGTGGGTGGGGGTGTGGAGCGGGGCGGTCCAGGATGTTCTGTCATCAGAGACTGGCGGGTTCTGGGGAACTTAGTGCCGTGGAACACAGCAGGGACGTTCTGCTTCTCGTCAAGAACATGAAGACGTTGAGAGGTGGAATTGTAACAGGGCAAAAGGTGAGAGGAGGCAGTAGGAACTATTTTGTTTTTAATTTCTAACGTCTAGTTTATTTCCACAAAACATCTGTATCATACCAGTTCTTTGAAATTGGTTCAGACTTGTTTCATGGCCTAGATCAGCACTGTCCAGTAGAACTTCCTGTAATATTCTATATCTGCACTGTCCAGTATGGTAGCCACCAGCCACATGTGGCTATTGAGCATCTGAAATGTGACCAGTACAACCAAGGAACTGCCTTTTTAGCTTCATTTAGTTTTAATTAATTTACATTTTAAGTAGTGACATGTGACTATTGGCTACTATTGTATTGGACAATAGTAGACTCTCCTCCTGGAATTCCTATTAGGTATCGGTTAAACCGTCTGAGGTTTTAAATTATTATTTTTAAAATATTCCATCGTTTTGTTTCTCTGAGCCACGTTCTGGCTAATTTCTTCAGATCTATCTTTCAGCTTGCTGTTTATTTCTTTGGCTGTGTAGAATTTTTTCTAATTCGCCTATTCTGGGCTCTTCAGGTGATTTGACTATATCCAGAGAACTCCATTCTGCACCTTTCCTGAGGTCTAGACTTTGTTGACAGTGCTTTCATGGCAATTAACACTAAGGCTTAAAGACAGGGCATGGACTAGGGGAAAATATGTGCAAATCACGTGTCCAACAAAGGACTCATATCCAGAATATATAAAGAACCATATAAACTCAGAGTAAGTAAATAAACAGTCCAGTTAGAAAATGGATCAAAGACTTGAATAGTCATTTCACCAAAGAAGATATACAGATGGCAGATAAAAATGTAAAACAGTGTTCAGTGTCATTAGCCATTAGGGAAATGCATATTAAAACCACAATGAGATTCTACCGCACATCTATTAAAATGGCTAAAATAACAAGTACTGACAGCACTAAATGCTGGTGAGGATGCAGAGCAACCAGATCTCTCATACATTGCTGGTAGGACTATAAAATGGCATAATCACTCTGTAAAACAGTTTGACAGTTTCTTATAAAGTTGCACATATGCTTATCATATCACCCAGCAATGACACTCCTGGGTATTTATCCTAGACAAACCAAAACTTATGTTCAAACAAAACTCTGTACATGAATGTCATGGTGGCTTTATTTTTAATAGTCAAAAACTGAAAACAGTCCGGGTGTGGTGGCTCATACCTGTAATCCCAGCACTTTGGGAGGCCGAGGCCGGTGAATCATGAGGTCAGGAGTTTGTGATCAGCCTGGGGAACATGGTGAAACCCCCGTCTCTACTAAAAAATACAAAAAAATTGACCAGGCGCGGTGGCTCACACCTGTAATCTCAGCACTTTGAGAGGCTGAGGTGAGCAGATCACGAGGTCAGGCGATCAAGACCATCCTGGCTAACATGGTGAAACCCTGTCTCCACTAAAAATACAAAAAATTAGTCGGGCATGGTGGCAGGCACCTGTAGTCCCAGCTACTCAGGAGGCTGAGGCAGGAGAATGGCATGAACCTGGGAGGTGGAGCTTGCAGTGAGCTGAGATGGTGCCACTGCACTCCAGCTTGGGCGACAGAGTGAGACTCCATCTCAAAAAACACAACTGTAAACAAGCCAAACAGTCCTTAGTGAGTGAATAGAAAGCAAATGGAGTACATCCATGCCATGGGACACTACTCAGCCATAAAAAGTAATGAGCTATTGATACATACAACTTGAATGAATCTCAAGGGCATTGTGGTGAGTTTTTAAAAGCCAATCTCAAAGGGTTGTATACTGTATGATTCCATCTAGGTATCATTCTCAAAGCCAAAAAAAAAAAAAAATAGCGATGAAGAACGAATCCATGATTGCCAAGTGTTATGGTTGGGACAAGGGTCTGACTAGTAACACGACAGAGTCTCTTTGTGTTGACAGTTACTCATATCTATACATCTGATAAAATTCATAGAGCTATACACCGAAAATGCAAAGTGGTATATTCAAAACTAGTAAAACACAAATAAGATCTATACCTGTATTTTTTTTTTATTTATTATTATTATTATACTTTAAGTTCTAGGGTACATGTGCATAACGTGCAGGTTTGTTACATATGTATACTTGTGCCATGTTGCTGTGCTGCACCCATCAACTCGTCAGCACCCAACTACTCGTCATTTACATCAGGTATAACTCCCAATGCAATCCCTCCCCCCTCCCCCCTCCCCATAATAGGCCCCGGTGTGAAGATTTTTAGTTTCTTTGCGCTGGGTACGTAATTCCTCCTTTAGCTCTGAGAAGNAGGGACCCACTTGAGCAGGCAGTCTGTCCCTTCTCAGATCTCAACCTCCATGTTGGGAGATCCACTGCTCTCTTCAAAGCTGTCAGAGTCGTTTGCGTCTGCAGAGGTTTCTGCTGTGTTTGTTATTGTTTACTGTGCCCTGTCCCCAGAGGTGGAGTCTACAGAGACAGGCAGGTTTCCTTGAGCTGCTGTGAGCTCCACCCAGTTCGAGCTTCCCAGCAGCTTTGTTTACCTACTTAAGCCTCAGCAATGGCGGGCGCCCCTCCCCCAGCCTCGCTGCTGCCTTGCTGGTAGATCACAGACTGCTGTGCTAGCAATGAGGGAGGCTCCGTGGGCGTGGGACCCTCCCGGCCAGATGTGGGATATGATCTCCTGGTGTGCCTGTTTGCTTAAAGCACAGTATTGGGGTGGGAGTTACCCGATTTTCCAGGTGTTGTGTGTCTCAGTTCCCCTGGCTAGGAAAAGGGATTCCCTTCCCCCTTGCGCTTCCCAGGTGAGGCAATGCCTCGCCCTGCTTCAGCTCTCGCTGGTCGGGCTGCAGCAGCTGACCAGCACCGATCGTCTGGCACTCCCCAGTGAGATGAACCCAGTACCTCAGTTGAAAATGCAGAAATCACCGGTCTTCTGTGTCGCTCGCGCTGGGAGTTGGAGACTGGAGCTGTTCCTATTCGGCCATCTTGCTTCGCCCCCGCCTGGTTAACTTTCTTTAGGGCAATGAAACCATACACTTTTGGGTTAACTGTTTTAAAAAGATTTTATTTTTTTAGAGCAGTTTTAGGTTCACAGCAAAATGCAGTGGAAAATAGAGATTTCCCATATGGCCCCTGCCACACACATGCACAGCCTCCCCAACTATTAACATCCCCCACCAGAGTGGTGCATTTGTTACAGTTGATGAACCTACATTGACACATCATCATCACCCAAAGTGTATAGTTTACATTAGAATTCACTCTTGGTGTTGTACATCCTCTGGGTTTGGGCAAATGTGTAGGGACATGTGTCTACCATTGTGGTATATCATACAGAGTAGTTTCACTGCCTTAAAAATCCTCTGTGCTTTGCCTTATTCATCCCTGCACCCTAACTCCTGGCAACACTAGTCTTTTTTACTGTCTCCATAGTTTTGCCTTTTCTAGAATGTCATATAGTTGGAATCATTGTATGTAGTTGTGGAGGCTAAAGCAACTCCATCTTGGATGCCAATCTGCCATGTTGACTTCTTGATTAACCTCAATTTAGGGAAGGCTGCTATCTTCCATTTTATCTACTGTTCCTTGTGTGAGAGCTTGTACTTACTGTAAATCCTGCCCTTAGGTCAAAATGACCTTGACCATAAATTCTGCTGTAGGCAGATTCACATAGCGTCTTGCCTTTCCCTGTAATTGTCCTACACATTCCTTCCCTATGACATGGAAGCCCTGGGTCTGTGGGGATCATAGTATGGGAATCTAATACCTTGTCTGGCAGCTGCCCAGGACATTGTGGCTTCTCTTCCTAAGTCCCTATTAAATGTTTTTTTTTTTTCTTCCGTGAAAACTGAATGTCAGCTTCTTTCTTGGCCTCTTAGCTTTTGCAGACTTTAGGGGTAGATTTCCATAGACCTGCCCATTGCAGAACAGTAGTCTTTTCAGACTGGCTTCTCTCTTAGTAATATGCATTATTTAAGTTTCCTCCACGTCTTTTTGGGCTTGATAGTTCATTTATTTTTAGTGCCAAATAATATTCCATTGCTTGGTTGTACCACAGTTATTTATCTATTCACTTACCGAACAACATTTTGGTTGCTTCCAAGTTTGGACAGTGATTAAAAAAAAAAAAAAAAAGAGGCGTCTGCAGACACCCATGTGCAGGTTTTTCTGTGGACATATTTTCAACTCCTTTGGGTAAATACCAAGGAGTATGTTTGTTAGATCATATGGTAGGAGTATGTTTAGTTTTATAACAAACTGCCAAACTGTCTTCTAAAGTGACTGCAACTTTTTTTCATTTCTAACAGAAGTGAATGTGTAAACCAAAAATAAAATTCTTAGCCCCTCAACCATCTGATTGGACCCCTCCTCTCGGCCAAGGGCATCCAAAGTTAACCTGAAAAACTAATTCAGGTCAACTTTCAGGCCATGATGGGAAGGAAGAGCCGGATCTGCCTCATTATGCCCTCCTCCATTTTGGAATTACTGATAGAATAGAGTCTTTAAGTCTGATAAGAAACTTTTACAATCTATTCTCTCTGAAACCTGCTCCCTGGAGGCTTCACCTGCATGATAAAACTTTGGTCTCTACAACTGCTTATCTTAACCCAGACATTCCTTTCTATTGATTCCAGGTCTTTAAATAATAACTCTTTCAAACAATTGCCAGTCAGAAAACCTGTGAATCCACCTATGACCTGGAAGCCCCCGCTTCCAGTTGTCCCACCTTTCCAGACCTAACCAGTGTACATCTTACATGTATTAATTGATGTCTTATATCTCCCTAAATTGTATAAAACCAACTTGTACCCTGACCACCTTGGACACATGTTCTCAGGATCTTCTGAAGGCTGTGTCACAGGTCATTGGTCTCTCATATTTAGCTTAAAGTAAATCTCTTCAAATATTTTATAGAATTTGACTCTTCATTGACAAACAGGAGCTCTGGTTGCTCCACTTCTCACCTGCATTTGTTATTGTCAGTGTTCTGGAATTTGGCCATTGTAATAGGTATGTAATGGTATCTTGTTTGGGGTTAATTTACTTATTTAAAAAGGCTATAAAATCCTAACACTTTTTCAGTTTCAGCAATGTAATCTCTCTTTTTACAGGGCTAGGCTTCTATGATTTGTGTGCTATTAATTTTAAAAATGTGACAACAAACTTGCATTCCCCCAGAATATCAAACAAGAGTTCCCTTTAACAATGTCCTACTTTTATTCAAGCAGTCATGTTATTTTCTAATAATAGAAAATGCAACTGGGCGCAGTGACTCATGCCTGTAATCCCAACACTTTGGGAAGCCAAGGCAAGTGGATCACGAGGTCAGGAGTTTGAGACCAGCCTGGCCAACATGGCAAAACCCTGTCTCTACTAAAACTACTAAAATTAGTTGGGTGTGGTGGTATCGTACACTTGTAATCACAGCTACTTGGGAGACTGAGGCAGGAGAATTGCTTGAACCTGGGAGGTGGAGGTTGCAGTGAGCTGAGGTTGTGCCACTGCACTCTAGCCTGGGTGACAAAGCAAGGCTCTATCTCAAAAAAAAAAAAAAAAAAATGCTTGGCAAAAAAATTTAAGTAGTCACTATTTAATCATTTTCCAAGTGTGGGACAGTTTTTCTCATTGGCTTTATAAGAAAAAGTTCTAGGACATTCATTATGCTTGCTTTAAAGATTGTTGTTGAGGACATAGTTTTCTAGCTTTTAAGATGTCATCTTGGAACACTTGAAGGATTCTCCTGCCTCCTGTGAATCATGTAAACTTCTTAACCATATACCAGGATATGAATTTTATGTCCTCACTTTCCTCCTGGTATAATCTTATTTTGCCTATCCTAATTTTTTGTTAGTTTCTGCTTTCCCCATTTACTTCATGTGTGTTTTATTTTAGATGCTTTTATAAATTGCTTTATATGCTTTTTGGAACACAAATTTATTTTAATAAAAAGAATGTTCAGATTTGAGGACTCTTTAGTTCAAAGTGCCTTGAGGAAGAAGAGGGAGTTAGTATTTGCATACTTATGCAATAATACACATATGTCTTGTCAACAGCTAAAATGTAATTTATTCACATTTACATCGTCACTCATATGACAAAAGCTGAATGTTGTTAGTTTACATGTGCATCACATACATTTCACCTGAGTGACCTAAATAACCTGGACAGTTGAAACTGCCTTTGCAAAGATTATGACAGTGAGGAAAATCTAGCATGGCTGACCCTGTCTTGCTTCTAGGTTCATAGGCTGGCTGTCCTCTCTCATTCCTGGTCATAGGCCAAGCTAACCATGGGAAGAATTTAGTTTATAGTTTAACTTGAAAGCAATAGTCTCTCCCTAAACTGACCCTCTCCTTGTCCAGGAACTAAAACTGCCTTTGTAAGTCTAATGAAAGGCCACGAGGTTAGGATTATGGGACGGCCTGAATTCTGCTAAATATGGGCATAGTTTCCATAATCTCTTACTGCCCAGGAGTCGTTGCTCCTATAGATAACATCACTATTGTAGAACCTAAGATTGATCTTGTGATATGTTTTTCAGAGTTTTGCATTCCGGTAACCAACTGATCTTACCCGGACCCGTGATGCATAACTTAGCTGGTCCTGTGGCCCACACCCAGAGGCAGATTCAATGCATGAAGACCGTTTTCCACACCCCTATGATTTCATCCCAACCAAGCAGCAGCATCCATTCCCTAGCCCCCTGCCCACCAAATTATCCATAAAAACTCTGGCTTCTGAGTTCTCAGCAAAACTGATTTGAATAATAACTCCAGTTCTTCCAGTTGGCTGGCCTTAGTTAATTAAACTCATTCATTACTGTAATACCATGTTCCCAGTGAATTGGTTTTGTCTGTGTAGCAGGCAGGACCAACCCATCAGGCAATCACACAGTTACTCTGTAGTACTTCTTTCTATTTTGCTTTTCAAACAAATTTCAAATATTATTAGATTGAAATAAACTATACAAAATTGCTTTTCCTCACAAAAATGCAATATTTTGTGTATTATTCCTAGGTAAACTACAAAACTTTTATTTTTGTAAGTTTTTTTTGCAAAAATAAATCAAGATGCTTATGCATATAAATCAAGATGAGGCAATGAAAAAAAAAAAAAACTCAAAGAATAACCAAAGAGAGACAAATCAGTTGTCAGTGTCCGTGAACTCATGTTCTGTATTGCTTGTAAAACAGAGAGTTCATGTGTGTCTGCTAAAAAGCTGATGGCCCTGTTAGGGTAGAGACACAACAAAGGGGTGCAAGCCCCAACAACACATGTGTTGCAACAGTGAGGTATCCCTCCATTCAAACTGTAACTCCTTCCTTCCTTCCTCCCTTCCTCCCTCCCTCCTTCCCCTCCTCCACACCTCCCTGTCCCTCCCCGCCCCTCCCCTTCCCTCCTTCCTTTCCCTTTCTTTCCTTTTTTTCCTTTCCTTCGTTTCCTTCGTTTCCTTCTCTTCTCTTCTCTTCTCTTTTCATTTCTTTTCTTGATGGGGGTCCCACTATATTGACCAGGCTGGTCTATAACTCCTGACCTCAAGGGATCCTCCCAACTCCACCTCTCAAAGTGCTGGATTACATACAGGCTGAGCAACTGGGCCTGGCTACTGTCCATTCTTTGATGAAGACAAAGTTTACCCTGAAATCCTGTTCAGGTGAGCACACAGTTTCTATCACTTTCTGGTAACTTCCTAAACTATTCCTTATGGAATGGTTTTAATAGTGCACTTAAAACACAATGTATTTGAGTTGGAAGCTTCATTTTTTTGTATGAATTGTTTTCTCCCTCCTGAACTTCCTCAATATTTATTTCTTCCAAAAACTGATAACCCAAATCCTGGTCATTAGGTCAGTAGATTATAAATGTCATTCCCCAAATGACTTCAATCCCTTCATCATGCCACTAGCGGGCATCGCATAGAAATGAAACTTGATACTTTCAATACCATCTTCTTGGAGACAGAGAAGTTTTCAAAGCATGCAAGTTCAGGCTGTGATTATTCAACAGGTAGGACATAGATGGCTAATGGATTTGGTGGGAGGGGTGTAGCCAAATTTACCTTCAGTGACTAAGTGGCCTACATGCAAGTCATAGTTTTACTCCCTAATAGTGAAAAACAAAGCATCTTAAAGTATTATATCAGGTATTGTCAGTAATTTCCGAGTTACTTTTGGAGGCTTTGACTCATTTGTATAGAGTTTGCTTTATGTGTCTATCATTAAATTCAAACCATGTTTTGTATTAAGAGTTATGTTAACCAAGTGACATGACCTGACCTCTGGTCAGTGTTTGTTGGGCTTATTTTGTGATGCTTACATTCATCTATGCTCACTCTCAGTCTCCATCCTGGGAACACAGGACCTGAAATGATATGTAAACATTAAGAAAGAGACATAAATATCAGGAAGATATCTAGCATCATAAATTGTGGACAGACAGAAGCTCTTTGCGTTTCCATCTGTATTTCCACTTGATCTTCCAACAGTGGAGCTCCATAGAAGTGCGTCTAGATTGGTGAGTCACTCTGTATATGTCAGCATAGGGTTACTCTGGCATGTTGAGCTGGAGATGTCTTGTGTCTTAGTATAAGTGCTTTGAGGTGCTAATCTGAGAAAATCCAAGTTTCTGAATAATGTGTTCTACCACTGGGATACTATTTCTAGTAATGTCAAAGGCTAGTTGAGATTCTAGGTTATCCTGGTAATCCCTGAAGAACTTCCCAGAAGGTTTCATTTGAACATCATGTTTAGTGGCCACATTAGTGGCTTCGTCAAACCAAAAATTATAATAAAATTCAATATTTTTTTACCACTTCATTTGTGAATGTGATACTATAGTTAAACTGCTGCCTGTCAAGAAGTTGCCAGAAGTTTGCCACTGGAATTTTCCCCCCAAAGGCTCTTGTTAAGATAGGGCATTTTTTGAGGTGGGCGGATCACAAGGTCAAGAGATTGAGACCATCCTAGCCAACATGGTGAAACCCCATCTCTACTAAAAATACAAAAATTAGCCAGGCATGTTGGCATGTGCCTGTAGCCGCAGCTACTTGGGAGGCTGAAGCAGGAGAATTGCTTGAACCCCAGAGGCAGAGGTTGCAGTGAGCCGAGATTGTGCCACTGCACTCCAGCCCGGTGACAGAGCAAGACTCCATCTCAAAAAAAAAAAAAAGGCATTTTTAAGAACAAACGAAACCAATGAAATAGAAATCTATTGATGCACAGAAGAGCACAAATGCTCGACAGCTATAAAGCCATTCCATCTAGCGTTCGTGCCATTCCTTATACCGTCCATACAAAAAACAAATGCAAGAGCTCCACTTAAATATCAAAAGCCATCATGCCTATCAGTTGAGGAAGGCTCATTTCCTTCAGTTATTACATCTCTCTTGACTGCTCTAAAGAAAGGGCAGATTTAACACAGTGGAATCCTAAAAGCAGTTGCAATGACCGTTAAGAAAAAAGAACAATTTTCTTCAGATACTCCCAGTGTGACAGACATGCTTATGACAAATCCTGACTTTCCAAGAACAGCAGAGTGCCTAGACACCTTGGGACTATTTCTCTAAAAGCCCAGTAGTCTGGATGTTCATTTTGGAAGGAAGCCTGTTGGACACAAATATACCTGAGCACACCACTACTCCCTGATCAGCCCCTACCATGTGTGTATGGAAGACACCACACGTTTTGGGCAGAAAGACTGATTCTTAAAAACAAGTCAGTAGCTAAGATATAGAATCAACCTAGGTGCCCATCAATGGATGAATGGATAGGAAGATGTGGTTTATACATACATACATACATACATACATACATACATACATACATGTATGCATACACTGGAATACTATTCAGCCTTAAAACAGAAGGAAATCCTACCACTTGCAACACCACAGATGAACTTGAAGGACATTATGTTATGGGAAATAAGCCAGGCACAGAAAGACAAATACCACACAATCTCAGTCATATGTGGAATCTAAAAAAATTGAACTCATAAAAGCAGAGAGTAAAACAGTTACCAGGAAAGGGAAGCAGGGAGAGATTGGGGAGGTGTTAGTCAAAGGATTCAAAATTTTAGTTAGTCAGAGGGATTAAATTCAAGCAATCATGGTTGAGTGCGGTGCCTCATGCCTGTAATCCCAGCACTTTGGGAGGTCGAGACAGGAGAATTGCTTGAGGCCAGAATGGGCAACAAAGTGATACCCTATCTCTACAAAAAATTTAAAAATTAGTCAGGTATGGTGGCGTGTGCCTGTAGTCACAGTTACTCAGGAGGCTGAGGGAGCAGGATCACTTGAGCCCCTGAAGTCAAGGCTGCAGTGAGCCATGATCACGCCACTGCATTCCAGCCTGGGTGACAGAACAAGACCCTGTGTCAAACAAGAAAAGAAAAGAAAGCAAATCTATTATACATCGTGGTGACTATGGTTAACAAAAATAAATTGTATATTTGAAAATTGCTAAGAGAATAGATTTTAAATATTCTTACCGAAAAGAGTATGTGAGGTATTAGATATGCTAATTAGCTGGATTTAGCCATCCCACAATGTATACAACATATATCTATCAAGACATCATGTTGCATACAATAAACATATACAATTTTTATTTGTTGATTTAAATAATTTCTTTAAAAAGTGCTGAGCATAGTTTGGTGCTGCCGTTGGGGGCTCAGGATCAGTGTGATGGACCTCACCATTGGATGTCCCACTTTTCCTCACTCCTTCCTGTCAGTCTCAGTTACCCCATCTCCAAACATCACTGTTCTGTTGCTAACAGCCCTTCCTCTCTTGTGCCATCCTATTGAATGCTTTTAACATGCTATTGGTAGGCACAGCAGATACCCCAACTTGTTAGCAACTGTATTTTAAATGAAATCAACCTCATGGACTTGAAAGCTTTATAAAAAGCTATTTTAGGTGCAACAAGTCCCTTTTGTTTAATTCTAGTACATTTCTTTTTTTTTTTTTTTTTTTTTTTTTTGAGGCAGGGTCCTGCTCTCTTACCCAGGCTGGAGTGCAGTGGCACAATCATGGCTCACTGCAGCCTTGACCTCCTGGGCTCAAGTGCTCCTCCCACCTTAGCCCCCTGAGTAGAGTAGCTGGGACTGCAGACAGGCACCACCACACGTGGATATTTTTGTACTTTTTGTAGAGATGGGATTTCGTCATATTGCTTAGGCTGGTCTTGAACTCCCGGGCTTACGCGATTCTCCTGTTTCAACTTGCCAAAGTGTTCAGGTGAGAGCTACTGTACCTAGCAAATTTCTAAAATATACCCAAACCTACAAGGCTGAGGGAAGTGAGGGATTCACAGAATAATTTATGTAGAGGAGATGACAAATAATTTGGGTCTAACCTTCTTACTTTACATTTGAGCAAACTGAGCTCAGAAAGATTTAAGGACTCCTCAGATGGAGAGTTATTGTTAATAAACTATGTGCAGCAGAGTTTGCATGGTTTGAGTCAACAATCACTATAACATCTTTTATTTTATTATTATTATTTTTTGAGACAAGTCACCCAGGTTAGAGTGCAGTGGTGCAAGCATAGCTCACTGCAGCCTTGAACTCATGGGCTCAAGTGATTCTCCCACCTCAGCCTCTCTAGCAGCTTGGGACTACAGGTGTGCACCACCACACCTGGCTAATTTTTTAGGTGGTTTTTTTTTTTTTTTTTTTGTAGAGACAGGGTCTTGCTATGTTGCCTAAGCTGGTCTTGAATTCCTGGCTTCAAATGGTCCTCCTGCCTTGGCCTCTCAAAGACTATAAAATCTTGACTACAACCATAGAAGGAAATTCTGGTTACTAAAAATAATACATTTAATGCTTGGCATAATTTCTCTAAATTCCCCTGCTCTTTATTAAAACTTATTTAATCACATCTATACTTATTGACATACTTTTTTTCCCCCCATCCTGACAAGTCACAGAATCTTGAGGTTAAGGGTCCTGGTCCTATTATTATTATTTTGAGACAGTCTCACTCTGTTGCCCAGGCTGGAGCGCAATGGCACAATCTCAGCTCACTGCAACCTCCACCTCCTGTGTTCAAGTGATTCTCGTGCCTCAGCCTCCCTAGTAGCTGAGATTACAGGGACGTGCCACCACGCCCAGCAAGTTTTTTTTTTTTTTTTTGTATATTTAGTACAGACAGGGTTTTACCATGTTGGCCAGGCTGTTCTCAAACTCCTGACCTCAAGTGATCCACCCACCTCGGCCTCCCAAAGTGCTGGGATTACAGGTCTATTCATTTTTATATATAGCCCAACAACTTAAACATAAAATATACTTTGCATGTTTTCCTTGTCAAAGGAAATCAAAATGTATATGGAAATTAGTAAATGAACATTTAAAGAATCCAACTTAGGAACTGCTACTGGGAAATGTGTTTATGAAATGCATTTTTATTTTTATTTAGTTTTAGAGGTGGGGTTTTGCCCTGTTGCCCAGGCTAGTGTGCGGTGGCTTGATCATAGTTCACTGTAGGTTTCAACCCCTGGGCTTAAGAGAGTAGTCTGCACCTCAGCCTCTTGAGTAGCTGGGACTACAAGGCTCAATCCACTGCACCTGGCCATTTTCATCTTTATTTAAGAAAACCAGATGGTTCCATTAGCCACAAGAATCCAGTTTTTAAAAATGCATGCTGGAGGAGAACTCAGAATCATATGAATGGGGTTATAATAAATACAAAAAATAGCTGAAGACTTTCAGTGAAAGATAGCATCCTTTGGGAGTAAAATGCTAATGATGTCCCTTAAGAAGCTAAGTAATGAAGTGAATACGCCTCTTATGAGTTGTTGGATTTTTAGAAAATAAATGTTCAGTACTTTTGTTTCATGTTTTAAAAAACAAACAAAAAGACCTAACAAGTGATAGTTAATAGGATATGAACTGAGGACAGAAATGCTAGCTCACGTTTACCGAGGATTACTGCATTCCAGATGGCGTACCAAGTACCTTATGTTATTATATGTTATACGTACATTGCAATAGTTATATAACTAAACACTCCATTATAATGCATTATAATACTGCAATGAACTTAGTTTTTAAGAAATTGATCTTTTTCCCTGTCCAAAATGTTGCTAACTTCCATTTACATTTAAGTAGTATTTATCAAATCTGTTACTACCAGGCACAATGCTAGTTGCTTTACACAGATTTAAATATTACTTCATTATCCTTTATGGTCTCAGTCATCACACAGAGTTACATTTTTTTTTTAGAAGAAGAACCACCCAGCTGGGAGCAGTGACTCATGCCTAGAATCCCAGCACTTTGGGAGGCTGAGGCAAGTGGATTACTTGAGCCCAGGAGTTCAAGACCAGCCTGGGCAACATGGTGAGACTC
The DNA here is from genome assembly GCF_003255815.1 of Theropithecus gelada. Taxonomy (NCBI): domain Eukaryota; kingdom Metazoa; phylum Chordata; class Mammalia; order Primates; family Cercopithecidae; genus Theropithecus; species Theropithecus gelada. Next base: position 80,177,877 of record NC_037685.1, on the reverse strand, counting down.
AGTCTCTACAAAAAAATTGAAAAATTAGCCGGGCGTGGTTGTGTGTGCCTATAGTCCAAGCTACTTGGGAGGCTGAGGTGGGAGGATTGCATGAGCCTTGGAGGTGGAGGCTGCAAGTGAGCTCTGATTGCGCCACTGCTCTCCAGCCTGGGAAAGAGAGTGAGACCCTGTCTCAAAAAAGAAAAAAAGAACCAGCCCCTCGTTGTAAATTAATTAGTCATTTAACAAATTTTATTTCATTCAACCGCTTTTGCAGAAAGAGAAAATAAAGCCTTAAAAAATGCGTAAGTGTACATAAACACCTAGGAATAGGTTAGATACAAATGAAACTTCTTCAGTTTGACAGATTGTCATGACACATTATATTCCAGGAAGTTCTGAATCAGACGCTTTCTTCAGTTTTGTGATTTAAAAAAAAAATCAAAATAATTATCCACTGTGCAGTGCAGATGCCTAGCACGGGGCGGTAGGTGCTTTCCTAACTAGGGCGCTGGGGTACAAGCCACAGCAGGAGAGGCTGGCTCTTGGGTGGGGGTACAAGTCAGTACAGTACAGGACTAGCAGCAAAGTCCCTTAACCAGCTGCTGAGCTCCCCGCACAAAGAGGCCCCCAAGGCTGGGACCATCTAACCTGCCCTTGCTCAGTGGCCATTTCCTTTCAACTTACCATCTTCTGGCTCCTGCCCCAGCGCTCTCTTGAAAGGCACTTTCTAGATTCCTTCCTTTTGTCACACTCTGTGGTCTTTCCATTGCCTGTATCCTAAGGTTACCAGATTTAAAAATAAAAATAGAGTGCCCATTTAAATGTGGATTTCAGATAAATGATAAATGATTTTAAAATATAAGTAATAGGTACGCCATACTTTTTAAGTGCAGTAGCGTGATCAGAGCTCACCCCGGTCTCAAATTCCTGAGCTCAAGCGATCCTCCCACCTCAGCCTTTCCAAGTAACGAGGACTACAGGGGCACGCCACCACGCCCAGCTAATGAAGAAAAGCATTTTTTTGTGGAAATGAAATCTGGCTGTATTGCCAGGCTGGTCTTGAATTATTGGTCTCAAGTAACCCTCCTGCCTCGGCCTCCGAAAGTGCTGGGACTCCCGGTGTTTGCCACCACGCCTGGCCCTTAGTGTGTCATGCTAATACTATTTAAACTTAAAATATATGTTGTTTATCAGAAGTTCAAATTTAGTTTCAGGCTCTGAATTTCATCTGGCAACCCTACTTCATTCTCTTTGTGTTCCCCGTGGTGCGTGACCCCATGGCCTCCGACCCTCCGTGAAACGCTGTTCCTTCAGGTTGTATCACATGCATCACGCGCTTTTCCTTTTCTGCTCTTCTGCCTGCTTTGGTGACTTCCAGCCAGCGCAGGGATCATTAGAGTGCATCTCTCTGCCTCTGCTTTGATCTTGGTAACTTTCTCCTAGTCGGGGCCATCTATTTCTATCACTGAAATCAGTGGTTCTCAAAGTGGGATCCTGGAGTTGGGGCAGCAGCACCATCTGCAAACTACACAGAAATGCAAATTCTCAGGCCTACAGTAGCATCATAACTTCTGGAGCGGGCCCAGAAATCTGTGTTTTAAGAAGCCCTCTGGTGTTTCTGATGCAAGCGAAAGTTTTTAAGCCACTGGATAAAATGATCATTTCCATGCTGTTGCCTCCCAAATCTTTATGGCGAACCCTGACTTCATACCCAAACTTCTCTCTAGAATTTCAAGGTGGAGTATTTTGGGGAATGTTAATATATGAGAGGAGAAAAAAAAAGCTGTATGGTCAAAAAGAGCTTATATAGTATTGCAACATTTCTTAAAAGTATTTAAAGTGGTCAGGCGCAGTGGCTCATGCCTATTATCCCAACATTTTGGGAGGCCAAGGAGGGCAGATTGCTTGAGCTTAGGAGCTTGAGAACAGCCTGAGCAACATGGTGAAACCTCGTCTCTACGAAAAAATTCAAAAATTACCTGGGTGCGGTGGTGTGCACCTGTAGTCCCAGCTACTCAGGAGTCTGAGGTGAGAGGATCACCTGAGTCCAGGAGGCTGAGGCTACAGTGAGCTGTGATTGTGCCACTGCACTCCAGCATGGGTGACAGAGTGAGACCCTGTCTCAAAAAAAAAAAAAAAGAGCCTATGACTAAAGGGACCTATCTGCAGGAGCCTGTGGAAAAAGCAACAACAGAACTTTTCCAGCTGGATGGCTTCTTTGGAACCACAAAGTAGTCCCCCTTATCCGTAGTTTCGCTTTCTGAGGTTTCAGTTACCTGTGGTCAACCATGGTCCAAAACTATTGAATGGAAAATTCCAGAAATAAACAGTTGTTTTCAGTCGAGCGTGCCCTGGGTAGTGTGATGAAATCTTATGCCATCCCGCTCTGTCCCACCTGAGACATCAACCAGCATCACCTGGGAATTTAATAGAAATACAGATTCTTGGGTCCCACCCCAGACCTGCTAAATCCAGACCCTCTGGGGGAAGCCCAGCAATCTGTGTCTTCACACGTCCTCCAGGTGATTCTGATGCAGGCTGAAGTTTGAGAACCACTGACCCAGAGAATTAGTGTGGGGAATAAAAAGCCTTATAGCCCTTAGTACACAGGTGTGCACTATTTAAAAAGTGTGTGGTGTTTTCCTAAGGCGGCCGGTCGAGTCGGCCTCTCTCCCCTCCTCTGTAGTATACACCAGAGAGGGACAGGTTGAGTGATTGCCACAGAGCATTCCTGTGGAGCCCATGCCCCGTGCACTCAGAAGAGGCAACGTGATTTCGAAGGCTCCTCATAGAAGACTAGGGGCTCTGTAATAGTTAGGGTTTGGAATCCTTAGAAATTGGACTCATAATTAAATACTGCATCCCATCTATGTTTAAGTAATGCCACTTTTAAAACACTAAACCTAAGCTGGGTGTGGTGGCTTATGCCTATAATCCCAGTACCCTGGGAGGCTGAAGTGGGAGGATCGGTTGAGGTCAGGAGTTGGAGACCAGCCTGGGCAACATAATAAAACCCCATCTCTTAAAAAAATTATTTTTTAAAATTAGCTAGGTGTGATGATGATGTGTGCCTGTAGTTCTAGCTACTTGGGAGGCTAAGGTGGGAGGATTGCTTGAGCCCAGCAGGTTGAGGCTGAAGTGAACTATGATCAAGCCACTGCGCTCCAGCCTGGGTGACAGAGGGAGACCCTGTTTCTAAAACAAAACAAAACAAAACATACTAGACCTGTGCAGCCACTAAAATTTGTTTCCATATACTGGCAAATGTCATTATGACATGAGTAGAAAGGGTCAGGAGAGGGCGTGTTTGAATTTTAAACACCATTAGCACGTTGCCTGTGTCTCTTTGAGAACCTGGCACAGGGAACTCTTGGATCGCAGCGGATGTTGTGCAATAGCTCTTTGAACATTTCCTTCAGAAGTGGAAATGTCTCACGTAAAAAAGAGGAGGAACGTCCAGACAGATAGTGCAAACCTGATGTTCTGCACTTCCATCTGATCTAAATGGTGAATCCATGTTAGTCTGGATGACACAATACACATTTCAAACAGAGAATGCCATTAGAAAGTTGATTGATTTTGACATCATCACACGGGCTAGTTTTTCTAGTGTATTGTGTTATACACATCTGGCACTTAGCAGTTGCTTGGTAAATATTTGCCATGGGAATGAATGAAATACAAACCCTCTTCCAAGGTTGGTAGCTCACCTAACAAAAGTGGTTCCCCCTGCAGAAGGGAGAGGGGGCTCAAAGAGAAGTGGCTGGCATGCCAGCACAGTTGGGGTGGAGAGAGTGGCTGGCCCATAGCCTCCATGATTACCACCTGGGTCGGGTGGGTAGGGAGCCCTGGACTGGAAACCAGAGCTCAGTGATTCTCCTGCTCCAGTGATTCGCTGACTTGGCCTCCCTTTTCATAGCCAGATGTCAGTGTAAGAACAGACCGCTCTCTGCTGGGCTAGAGAAAAACGTTAGATCTTAGAACAACTTTTTAAACATTTTCCACCATGACCCACAGTTAGAATACATTTTATTTTGTAAACTGGGAAAGACACCAACCAAAACATAATTGAAACAAAAGTTTCACAGCACAATAGTTACCTTACTACATGTGATGCACAATGGACTGTATTCTTGTCCGTGCTGTTCCATTAAAGAAAAATGTGGCACACTTATTGATTTCACAGTCCACTAGTGGGCTGAGACCACACAAGAATCCTGCGGGAAGGGATGGCCTTCAGGCCCTCCATCTCAGGGAACATCTGGGAAGGGAAGGGTGATCCTCCTTATGCCCACACCTGAAACATGCTTAAGACCCAGGAAAGTGTCATGTAAATCCTTGTTTTCTAGAATCTGAACAAGAGAGCTCAAAAGAGAGGTCTTTGCTTCTACATTTAGAATATTATACATAAGCCAGGTGTGGTGGCTCTTGCCTGTAATCCCAGTACTTTGGGAGGCTGAGGCAGGAGGATTGTTTGAGGCCAGGAGTTTGAGACCAGCCTGGGCAACACAGTAAGACCCCAACTTTACAAAAAATTAAAAAAGTAGCCAGGCACGGTGGTGCATCCCTGTAGTCCCGCCTACGCGGGAGGCTGAGGTGGGAGGATGGTTCGAACCCAGGAATTTCAGGTTACAGTGAGTTAGGATTGTGCCACTGCACTCCAGCCTGGGCAAGAGGATGAGATCCTGTCTCTAAAAAAATAAAATAAAGTATTATATACGTCCCAATAAGGTTTTTTGCTATGACCTTCCCTAGGGAGGTAGCCACTCCTGACTGCTCCAGAGAGGAGCTCCCATGCGCAGAAGGACTGTGGCAGCTGCTGTACTCAGTGCTACCAAGCAGACAGTTACGGAGGCTCAAGGCTGGCACCACCACTGTCGGAACCCCTACATCAGTGCTCCCCAAAGTATTTCTCACTCCATGAGATTTTACTAAATGTTCTTGGGGAGGGAAGATGGGGAGTTGGTTCTGTGATAAAATAAGGAGATGTTGGTTGAGACAACTTCTCAGAGCCTCTGACATGCTATGTTGTGTTGTGTGTGTTAAATGTTTAGGGTGTGGTAGGGGGGACACAATGTGGTATTTTCCTACCATATTTAAACCCAGAACCATTTTTTCCAATAATCCCTGAACATCTGCAGAACACAGTTTAGGGAATGCTTCTTCCAGTGACTACAATCTGCTTCTTCCACTAGCTAGGAGAAAAAGCAAACTAGAGTCTTCATTCCTGCGCCAATTGTGGACCGGGCTGGGGACTGAGCTAGGGCTTTGGCTAAGAAAATGAGAAAGCAACAGAACTTTGAGTGCATGTCAGGCAGACCATTGTTATTTATGTATTCATCTTTTGTAGTTTTAACTATTCAAAAGAGACTATGGTGGCCTGTGGCGGAAAGTAATTTAGACACTCACCGAAGCCATCCAAACTGTGGGCTGTGAAGCAGAGACATCAAGTCAGTGAATCAGCACAGCTGCCTCTCCAGCCTCCAAGTCTCGATGTGACTTGATGTCTATCTGTCATTATAACTCTGAAGTTATAGCATTTGTCACTTTTCTGGTATTTGTAGATTTGAAGATTCATGAAGGTCTCAGGACAAATTCCTCATAAAAATCAAGATCCTATTGTAATTTAGGTTTGAATTTATCAGTCTGAAAGCCCCAAAAAAGGTCCCATGTACAACCTGAAAGCTGTACCCTGCCCACATCTTGGGGGTGCCATTCATACAGAAGGTGGTGTCAGTGAAGCCCTTTGGAGCTGAGGGACAACAGTAACCCTCTAAAAATATTTTTGTTTTAAACTGTAAAAATCAAAACAAAGTTACAGAGTTGTTGATCAGAATGTCCTGTGAGTTCTCTTTCACTCCTGACTAAATCCATTGGCTGGTGTTTTTCAGTAAGGACAGCATCTTGGCTTGGGAGTAGGTGAGCAACTTAAACACTGGATTCAGACTCCAGCTCACCAGCTCCTGTTTGGGCAATCCGAGACTCACTTCCAAAACAGGAATGTTGATGACAGCACTCACCCCACCAAGCTGAGGTGAGATAAAGCATATTAAATAGCTCTTTACAAATGTCATTTGTAGTCACCGGAGAAAGCCATGTCCTGCTGAGCTCTCTACTCTCAAATGTTGATGCCCAAAGTTTGCCACCCCATGGCCAGTGGCACTGGGAAGGTCCCATGGGCAGTGTCAAGGAGAAGTGGGTTGCAATACAGTTGCTTAATACTTCTGAAAGAGGGTTTTATTGTGCCTACACTTTATGATTTGCTGTGATCTGGAGAAGTGGGACCCCAAACACTGGAGTCTACCTAGAATTCCTTTTACTTCTAAAAGTTTTTGCAGCCATACATAGGTATTAAATCATTTCTTGGATCCAAACTGTCATTATCCTGGTTCCTTGTAGATGTACTGTTATATTTACATCCAAAACATAAAATACACTCATGATCTCAGAGGTGGCAGTTTTGGGGCCAGCATCTCTATGTATCACTTAACTGTAAAATGAACAAACATCCTTCCGAAGAGCAGGAGAATGAGGACTTCATGAAACCATCACACAGAGCACACTTTGAGATGTGGGATTTCGTGATGGTAAAATAGACATCCCTTAGGAGGTACTTGGGAAGGAAACTAGAAAGGTTGGTACAGTTACATTTCATACCTTGGTTAAATAAATCATACGGTCTATTTCTTAACCAACTGGCACAACTGCAACCCTCTTTCCATTCTTCTTAACAGGATCTGTTCCTCACTTTCAGTCTTTATTTCTCTACACACCTGTTTTCCCCTAAGTCTTAGAACTGCGAGAGGAGCCTGGCTTGGTCGTGCTGGTTACCCCGTCGTCTTCATGTTAGCGCTTGTCTCGGTGTAGCCTGCTGTGTCTCCTCCAGTGTCCCCTGCAACTTCCCCCGCAGTGTCCCTGCTTCTGTGTAAGCCTGTCGGCCTGGACTTCCTTGCCAGCAGCAGTTTACAGGCCGCCGCTCTGTACTTCTTTGAAATGAGGTTGTAGAGGATTGGGTTGATAGATGCGCTCAGATAGAAAAGTTGCAGAGCGACGATGTTAAAGTACTGAGAGAAGTACATCATCCGCAGATCTTCCGTGTTTATGTAAATGATTCTGCCAACGTGGAATGGCAACCAGCAAACTACGAATGCCAGAACCACCACCACTGCAACGTAAGACACAGCACCGGCATTAACAAAAGCATTGGGAAGCAAATAACCCTCCCACCCTCACAAGGAACCATCTGCAATAATAAGTAACAGCAAAATAAATTAGAGAAAACTTCCACCTGGCCAGATCCTCACCCCAGAAAAAAATGACCAGGCTGCAGGATATTTGCTTTAAAACTGCATAGTAGGTTCCTATACGTGTTATCAAGGCTGGACATAAACCAGAAGGAGCAATTTCTCTGAACAAGCCGCCTTGGCAGGCTTCCTTCCACAAACCCACTTCGGAGACAAGTTTTCTGTTCTCTGTTGAATTCTACAACAGGTCTGCACAATCTTTACTTTTTGATATAAGCAAGGTTTACTTTAGCCTTTAGCATCACTTAACATTAAATACAAATTTTTAGCTTAATGAAATCTCCCTCATCTTCTCAAGGGCACTGTGAGGACTCCTCATCTGTGGCATCTAACAGGTGGTTGGATTAAGAATTTCCAACTCTCCTTCCTGGTCTCAGAGGCTCTGGAAAAGCACTGCTGGTTACTGAATCGGATCGGGGATTCCACCCTCAAAGCCCCCCTGGGGTCCCCCAGAGCTCCTGGGGGACAGGACATGGTTTTCTGGGGGTACAGGAAGTACGGGCGGGTGGAGGCTGGAATCGAAATGGGAAAGGGAACTGGAAGCGGCGCCCAGAGCTGGGCGAGCAGGGGAAGGGGACCCAGCGTTTGGCGGCCCCCGGCGGGGTGGGCCGCAGGCAGGCGTCTTTGGAACCGCGGTGGCTCCACTTACGCAGGACGCGGACGGTCTGCCGGTGGCCTCTCTCCCGCCCCGAGGCGGCCGGGCCTCGCAGCGGCCGCCGGCTGCTCCACAGCTCGCGCCCGATGAGCCCGTAGAGGATGCTGAGGCACAGAAAGGGCAGGAAGAAGTAGGCGGTGGTGACCCACAGCATGACACGCAGCGCACCCAGCTGCGTGGGGCTCGGCCGGCATTCGCGGCTGAACAGCGCCGCAGCCTCCGCGGTCTCGGGCCCCGACGGCGGGGACGGCGGTGGCGCCCGCGAGAGCCAGAGGGGCGGCGATGAGGCGGGAGGCGAGGGAGCGAGTCGCGCGGTGCCATTGAGGCCCGGGACCACGGAGATGTCGGGGTCCTGCTCGACGCCCACCAGGAACAAGAAGGGCCCGGCAGAGAGCAGTGCCACCGCCCAGAGCACAGCGATGAGCGCGCGGACGCGGCGCCGGGTGACCAGGACGCGGGCGAGGAGCGGGCGACAGATGGCCAGGTAGCGCTCGACGCTGAGCGCCGTCATGTGCAGCAGCGTGGCGTAGGTGCAGCCCTCGCCCACGTAGAGCGACAGGCGGCAGAGCAGCGGCCCGAACACCCAGGGCCGCGAGCGCCAGAGGCGGTACAGGTCGAAGGGCAACCCGAGCAGGATGAGTAGGTCGGACACTGCCATGCTGCCCAGGTACAAGTTGGTGGTGGTCCGCATGTCCCGGTAGCGCCCGATGAGCAGCACGGTCACCACGTTGCCGCTCACCCCGACGGCGAACAGGCCCAGGCACACGGCGGTCACTGGCACCAGCGCCCCCAGGGGAAAGGGCGAGCAGCGGCGCTCGTCGCAAGGCGGCAGCGCGGCCCATGGCTGCTCCCGCGCGCCCTCGGGGCCGTCGCTGCTGTTCCAGCGGCTGCCCATGGGTGCTCCCAGCGGCCGTCGCGTCCCGGGTCGGGCTGGGAGCCTGGCGCGTGGTACCGCTCGGTGAGCGCCTCCTTTCCCAGCCCGCGCGCTGCGGGCGCGGACGGTCAGACGACGGAGCGCTGTGCTGCGCTGTGCTGCGGCACTCGGGAAGCGGCTCTGCAGGGTGGGCACCGAGGCGCTCCGGAGCTGGCTGCGCGCAGTCTCCGCCCACGGCCGCGGCCCGCCCCGGCCCGGCCCTGCTCCCGCGCCCTCTCCCTGGCCCATGCAGTTCTAGGGCGCTTCGCTCTCCACCAGCTGGAATACCCGGCGCCCTCAGCGCACGAGCCCTACCCCGTCCTGTGAGCGATGTCTGCACCCTAGAGAGCTTCGGTTACTGGACCCAGCACTGTATGGGCGCTTTTGTCGGTCCGGTACACAGGAGACCTTCGAAGGGATCTTGGTCTGGTGGCTGGTAGCTGCCGCTTGATGGTGGAGGAGGGCTTACGGTAATCCTCAGGAAGCTATAATGCTAAATAATAGGAGGGGAGTCTAGACCAGAGTCTGGAGCCTCTCCTGTCTAATCCTGGCTCTATAACCGAGTAACTGCGTAATCTTGGGCCAGTTCTCTTCTGTAAATTCGCGAGTGGTGGAGGGAGCTGACCATATAATTGACCAAATAATTTCTTTTTTATTCTTTTTTCTTTCTTTCTTTATTTCTTCTTGAGACAGGGTCTCACTGTCGTCCAGGCTGGAGTGTAAGTGGCGCGATCACAGCTTACTGCAGCCTCGACCTCCCAGGCTCAAGCAGTCCTCCCACCTCAGCCTCCTGAGTAGCTGGGAGCACAGGAGCGCCCATGCCCTGGCTAAATTTTGTGTGTGTGTGTTTTTTTTGTATAGTCGGGGTTTCGCCATGTTGGCCAGCCTGGTCTCGAACTCCTCACCCCAGGTGATCCACCCGCCTCGACCTCCCAAAGTGCTGGGATTACAGGCGTGAGCCACCGTGCCCGGCCATGACCAGATAATTTCAAGGATCCGTGAGCATATTTATTTATTATAAAGAACAAGACAAATATTTACGTGGACACTAGAGTACTTTCACATGTGATACGTCGTTCTTATGTACAATATGTTTCATAAACTTAAAAAACTAGACTATCAACACCGGAAAGAACGAAAATTGGGGAAAGGGGACAAAACGGATGTAAGCGTCTGTTCAGTGTGGTCTTAATAACAATAGCTAACACTGAGAATTTAGATGGATCTGGCCCTGTGCTCTCCATTTAATCCTCATGGCCCTCCTTTCGCCCATGAACAAAGCGGGTCTCGCTTGAGATCAAACAGGCAGGAAGAGGCGGGACTGGGATGTGGGCTCTGGTCGGCCTAATCTCAGAGCTTGCAAGACCGACGACCCACTCACTGCCCAGCTCCACCCCCTCAGTGGCTTAAATCCTCAACCTTTTTTCTGGACCTGACACCTGGCTTTGCCTAGGGACAAGCTTCTCCTGCAGTTCTCTCTCACATGCAGACTGTGAGTTTGGAGGAGGGACACCTGTCGCCTTCCTCATCACTGCTGCTTCCAGCGGTCCTAAAACCTAGCTTTGAGTGCGACTTCATCAGACCCCGCCCTCCCCAGCGCTTTCCCCCGTGGTCATCTGCAGTCCCTGAGGACCAGGTGCCTGCGCTCTCTTTCAAGCACTGCATCTGCGGCCGTCCACACCCATGGCGAGTCTTGGAATGCCTTGGCCTCTAGTTTGTTGACCTCCTTTCCATCTAGGACCTTGCTCTCCACCCGATCTCAGCCGCGCCTGTCGACGGACCTTACACCTCACGGCTGCCAGGGCCTGCCAGCCTTCCTCTACCTCCACTTCAGTCAGCCCTCTTTCCGACCTCCGCCCACTCTCTTTTTAGCTCTCTTCCCCTAGCACCTCAGTTCCGGTAATCCTTCAACCCACTGCGACCTCCATCGGTGGCTCCTCCTTCCTTTTCCCGGTCCCTTGCCTGCCCCATGTCTTCACTGTTCTTCCTTTACCCAACGGAAATTCCACGGGCAGTCGCCATCACGCCCACACAGACGCCCTTGACTCCCTTGCTGTTTTCTCCATTGTCAGCCTCGTCCATCCGCCAAGAGCACCACAGCCCTGGTGAGGCCCAATTCCCTGCCCACTCCTTGCGGGCTCCCACATGGTGTTGTTTCACTTGAAAGCACAACCTCTAGCAGGGTGCTTCGTTCCCCCGGCCCTCCCAGCTCTCACCTGACCTCATTCACTCTCCCACCGCCAGGCTACTGGTTTATACCCCCTCCTGTCTCCTTAGACCCAACACCCCCCACCACCTCCTTTGGGTGGTTTCCTTGCACCCTGTTTCTCTGAAGATGACTACCACACCCCCACCTCCGCTCATGCTCCCCTGGCACAGTTGGTGGTACTTGCAGTTGAAGTCAGCTCTGCCCCTTAAGTGCTCCTTTCTCCTCCAGATATCACTACCTCAATTCTCTCTCTCTCTCGTCATCAGTTTTTCTCTTCTGGATCATTTTCATGCAAAACTCCTCAAAATTGTTTCTGTACTCACGGTTTCCACTTTTTCTTCCTCCCTGTCTCCTCCCCCTAGGCAGAGAAAATGTAATTTCTTCATTTATAGTTGATTTGATTTTCCCCTGTGCTCTCAACAAGAGAAATGAATGCTCTAGCCCGGGTAAGGCATGGTCCAGGCAGACCAGTTAAGCAGCCCCTCTGGGCAGTGTTCAGTTCTCTCAGACAACACGCCTTTCCCCAAGGTGGCCCAGGTGTATGGGGAGAGGGGTCAGTGGCTTAAAGCTAGAGGGAGAGGTCCTTATGAAGCTTCATGCTGGCTCCTGGGGTGTGAGGGGCTGGCATTTGCTAGACTTCAGTTCCATGTCCCCTTCCTGCATGGTCACCAGTGGCTCTGCTAGCCTTGGAGGCAGGGGCCTGTGGTTGGTGAAGAGGTGGCTTCTTTCTTTCACTCAGATGATGCTTCCAGGAGCACTCTCCATGGCTGTCATGGGCTGCGAATTCCTGAGTCTCTTTGGTTTTTCCCATTTGCTCCTTGGCCAGATGGACTACCCCAGCCTCTGCTGAAGGCTCCCTTTTTCCCTTCCCCACCCACCATGGTGGCGCTGAGGCAGGCTCACTGTGTCTGCAGTCAGCATCCTGGCTGTTGTGAATTACTCACCTCCATTCAGGCACTCCCTCTCTCTATTGTATTTTCTCCATATTGCTTATTATCAACTGACATACTATTTAATTTACTTAGTTTTTTGTTTATTATCTATCTCTATCTCCCAACATTATGTGCACCAGAAGGCAGGGCTTTAATCTACTGTGTTCACTGCTGTTTCCTTAGTGCCTGGCACAAAGTGAGAATTTAATAAATATTTGTTAACTTGGAGAATGAATGAGCTTCTGCAGAACCAGGTACCACTGTTTTCTTTACAATTCCTAGCAGTTAAAACAGTGCTCTGATTGCAGTGGGTGCTCAGTAAGTATTCACTGAAACTTCAGCTGAAGACAGAATACTGATATGGAGAGGTGGAGACCCAGTGGGCTTTTTGGATAACATTGCTGTGCTGAGGTTCAAACAACGTGGCCCATAGGACATATCTGAGCTCTTACGATGAGTTGGCATTCAATGTTTTAGGAAGGAATGGGACCAGATCTGTTTTCTACTTTGTGTTTCTGTAGACATTCACCAGCTTCCTGACTTCATAGTTCATCTAGTGAGAAGAAGTTCTCAGTAGACCAGGAGCATGGGCATCTCTCTTCTCTACTCTTGGAGTAACTCTGCGCCTGTAACTCATGTGGGGCAAGAGTGGGTCTAGGTTTGGCCCGGCTGTGGCCTGCATCCCCAGAGGCAAGAAGTTGGTGTCATCAATAGGCTTTTGGCCCCGGGCTGGAGGCCTCACTGGTTGGCTTTTGATGAATATAGAGGGATGACCTGGATGAATATAAAGCTAATGCTTGCTGTTTGCAAGGCACTGTTCCAAGTCCTTTCATATCTGAATGCATTTCATCCTCCACAGCAATCTAAGGCAGCAGGTTCTTTTAGTATCTCTATGTTAGAGACGAGAAGAGCAAAGCACAAAGAAGTGACCCCAGGTCACTGGGACAGCCAGTAAGGGTGGTGCTGTCCACTTCCAGAGTCCATGGGCATAACCACTGTGCTGGGTAGCCTCTTGCTATATAGACCATGGCACCACCGGCTGCAGAGAATGCTAGGTTATGATCTGGAGTCTGCTAGGAAAGTGTCTTCCAGTTTGTATCTCAGAAACCAGATTTTATGGGCAAATTGAAGATCTGGAAAGTTGTGAGGAGCATTAAAATAGATCCATAACTTGTATAATAGCTTACTTATGGAAGCTTGTAAACACTCCACAGGCTTTACACTCTTCTCCCCACATAAGAGCAGGGCATGAAGTCTGTAGAGATGGGGTCTCCCTAGATTGTCCAGGATGCTCTTGAACTCCTGGTCTCAAGCGATCCACCCTCCTCTGCCTCCTAAAGTGCTGGGAATACAGGTGTGAGCCACCAAGCCTGGCCATTTCATAATGTTTTGAACCAACCTTTTACAATTAGGAAATTTCATGTAAAGTTCTGGATTGTTAGCATGATATCTTAGGCCTAGGCAGACCAAATACTTTAGTAACTCCCAAGGACATCCATAAAATATTGCTGTAAACCAGACACATGCCGCAAGCTGAGAGGAGTGGTAACATCCAGGGAGGTGTGGGAGTTTGAGAAGGGAGCATTGTCTTGCAAAACTGGAAGCTGTGGCAGCTCTGAGCTCATGTTCCCCAAAAGCTGCCACCTGCAGCCTGTAGGCTGGTGCCACTCTGCAGGCACCCCGCAGCGGTCACCACACACAAGGTATTTGTGGCTTCACACTCAGCCCCTTCCTCATTCACATGACCCACTGGGTCCTCTAGACCCCAGGCACCAGGAAATGGTATCTTTAGTAAAATGCAGAGATAGCAAAGCTGGCCCTGGAAGGGAGCCCCTGGCAGAGAAGTTCAAGGCCAGCTATTTCCCAGTCTCACCACATTGACGGGGGACTCAGTGTTTCCTAGGTTTTCTCTTTACATGGCAGGGACACGGCAGGGCAAATTCAGGCAAGACTTTTGTGGAGTGTGGGTTCCTATTACTCTGTGGCTGTTGCTTTAGCACTTTTCTTTTCCTTTTCTTTTTTTTTTTTTTTTTTTTTGAGACGGAGTCTCACTCTGTCGCCCAGGCTGGAGTGCAATGGCACGATCTCAGCTCACTGCAACCTCTGTCTCCTAGGTTCACGTCATTCTCCTGCCTCAGCCTCCCGAGTAGCTGGGACTACAGGCGCCCGCCACCACGCCCGGCTAATTTTTTGTACTTTTTTTTGTAGAGACGGGGTTTTACCGTGTTAGCCAGGATGGTCTCGATCTCCTGACCTCGTGATCTGCCCGCCTTGGCCTCCCAAAGTGCTGGATTACAGGCGTGAGCCACCGTGCCTGGCTCGCTTAACAGTTTTCTGTTAGTCCTAGTTTCTCCTGAGAGACAGACAGGCTCAGCGCGGCAACAATTTCCAAGGGGGATGGATGGTGGAGAGGGAACAAGCCCTTGGGAGGGTGGGAGGCAAGAGGTTATAGGCCTTATACTACTGGATATGAACATTCTTACTGTGCAGCTGCTGCCATTGGTAAACTGTGAAACTGAAAAGGTAATTTCTTCTTTAAGACCTCTGTGTCATCCTAGAAGGATTAAGAATGAGATAGAGCTGGTAACTTTGGTCTGGGCAGGCCAAATTGTTTAATTGCTCTCAAGGACATCCATAAAATATTCAGTTGTAAGCCAGGCACATGCCACGGGCTGAAAGGAGTGGTACCATCCTGGGAGGTGTAGGAGTTTGAGAAAAAAGAGACAAGTTGGCCTGTGTCCTTAGCAAAATGAACTTACTGACTACGTCAGTTTTATGGACTTGATGCCCAGGATTCTCTAGTCTTATGTTACCTGTGTATCAGTTCATAAGTTTTATATTCCCTTCTTAAGCAATTCAGGTGAAATTCACATAAAATTAACCATTCTGAAGTGACAAACTTATTGGCATTTTGTGCCCTCAGTGTTGTGCAACCACTGCCTCTGTCTGGCTCCTGAGCATTTCCATCAACCCAGCACCCACTGAGCAGTTACTCCCCATTTCCTCCTCCCTCTGGCATCCACTAATTAGCTCTGGCATCCACTAATCTGTCTCTATGGATTTACTCATTCTGGATATTTAATACACATGGAATTGTACAATACGTGACTTTCTGTGTCTGGCTTCCTTCATCATAGCGTGTTTTTGAGGTTGGTCCACATGGTAGCTATATTCATTTTTGAACATGTCAGCGTGTCTCAGTTGTGGTAAGTGGTAAAAACGGCATATTCATCCTTGGATGAGTATTTAAGATGGGCTATTCTTAAGGACTGAGTTTGGGCTCAAAATGGTAGTGAAAGTATCAGGGGATGAAATTCAAGAGGAAAGAAATTAGGGTTTCTCATTTAGTCTGTTATGCTTGTACCAGATTCTTCTCATCTGATTTCTTTCTGTTCAATCCTTAGAGGGCTGTGGCTTGCTTTGCATATGATGAAGTGCTTAGCACAATGCCTAGCAAACAGTACTCAATCAATAAATGCTATCATAAATGCACTATTAAAGTCAATTAATATTAATTTTGATTTCCTAGAGTTTATACATTTTGGGCCAGACAGCAGAGGATAGTGGTCAAGTGAGGGAGCACCAGACCAATCACCTGGATCAAACCCCAGCTTCATCATTGATTAGCCATGAGACCTGTGGCAGAGAGCTCGACTTCTCTATGCTGCAGATAATGCTTACTAGAGCAATTAAGAGGACTGTATGAGATGCCCAAGGTAAAGAACTGAACACAACGCTTAGGACACATTAAATGTTCGACAGATCCTAGACATAATGATTTGAACGGGTCACGTGGCTTCAAAATCTGTTCGGTTTTGAAACCGTTTTCTCTTGGCAAATTTCCCATAGTAAGTAGAAATGGCACAATCACCCTGTTTATGAGACAAAAAATAGTCATTACAGCATCTAAACATTTGAGGGCACCACTCTGGACACAGAATTTGATGACCACCTTATTGAAATCTTGGTTCTTTTGTTATTTTCTTTTTCCTCCAAGTTTTTTCTCCCCTCTTAGGAGCATCAGAGAGAAAATGATACATAAACAAAAGGGATACATATTCCCAAGGGCATATACTTACAAAATGTATATGAAAATAGAATATTTAAAAACTCTAAAAACATGAGGCATCATCTTTTTTGATGATGGGAGTTAGGTTACAGAATCACTGCTTGTTTTAAGTTTGGGGGAACTATTTTCTTTCTTTTCGTTTTTTTTGAGATGGAGTCTTGCTCTGTCACCCAGGATGGAGTGCAGTGGCGCGATCTTGGCTCACTGCAACCTCCGCCTCCCTGGTTCAAATGATTCTCCTGCCTCAGCCTCCTGAGTAGCTGGAATTACAGGTGTGCACCACCAGGCCCAGCTAATTTTTGTATTTTTAGTAGAGACAGGGTTTCACCGTGTTGGCCAGGCTGGTCTGGAACTCCTGACCTCGTGATCTGCCCACCTCGGCCTTCCAAAGTGCTGGGATTACAGGCGTGAGCCACCGCACCTGGCCTATTTTCTTTTAAAGCCTGTTTACCTCCTTGAGCCACCATCCTGCAGAAATAATCTTATAATGGTGAGAAGCAAGGGATTTGTGTTGGAAAGGAACCCATGGAATGCTCAAACAGGATGCATAAGATTCTATACTCCTATTTCCAATCTATAGAAAAAAAAGAGGTGACATGCAATCATACTGTCAATCAGTATTATACCCTGCTCAAACCTGGACTCATGCTTAGCTGCTTCTGTGATGTTCCTATTTCCACACTCTCCTTCCGCAGCCCAACATTTTAAACGCTTATCACGGTACTTGGAGTTGCGGCAATTAAGAGATGTACATGGATTTTAAAAGCACTGAGTCGAGTGTGGTGTGGCTCTGTACCTTGTGAAGAAATGAATGGGAAACGGCCAGTGGAGCCTGGCCCAACCCGGGTGGGAACAAAGGGAAAGAAGGAGGTGATGGCAGAGTTTTCGAATGCTATCATGGAGGAAACCTTGAAAAAGCAGGTGGCTGAGGCCTGGAGCTGTGGGACACCATTCAGCCACGAAACCATTGTCAGGGACATGGACCCCTTTCTTCACTGCATGATCCCAAACTTCATCCAAAGCCGACTTCTTGGCAGGGCTTCAGAAGGAACTTATGAACTTAGATTTCCATGAAAACTATAATGATTTATGTAAGTTCCAGCAGTCTGATGATTTGAAGAAGAGGGCCTCACATCTCTGCTTTAAGGAAAATTCTGTTTGAAGATTTCTGGTCCTGGCTTTCTGGTATTTCTAAAATTTACTGGGAACCAACCACTGATGTGTCCTGTGCTAAATATGAATTCACTGATGCCCTGCTGTGTCATGATGATGAGCTAGAAGGGCGCTGGATTGCCTTTATCCTGTACCTGGTTCTTTCCTGGGACAGGCGCCTGGGGGGTACCCCGGACCTGTACAACACTGATGAACACTTTCAGCCGAAGGAGATTGTCAAGTCTCTTATCCCTTTATGGAACAAACTGGTTTTCTTTGAAGCATCTGCAGTGTCCTTTCACCAGGTGTTCGAAGTCCTGTCTGAAGTCACGTTTGTCTATCAGTGGCTGGTTTCATGGTCCTTCACTGACTAGGCCTCCCAACTACTTTGAACCCCCTCACACCTTGGAGCCCTCATACCCCACAAGATCATGAAATTTTGTATGATTGGATCAACCCTACTTATCTGGCCATGGATTACCAAGTTCAAACTCAAGAAGAGTCTGAAGAAAGTTCTAAAATTTTCCTGAAGAAATTTCTTAAGCCTGAGAAATTTGCAAAGGTCTGTGAGGCCTTGGTGAATGGAGATGTGGAATAGAGCAGCTGAGGTCCCCCTAACAAAAGGTTTTCTTGTTTTTTTTTAATCTCAGCTCACTGCAAGCAGCATTTCCCGGGTTCAAGCAACTCTCCCATCTCAGCCTCCCGAGTAGCTGGGATTACAGGCACCTGCCATCACGCCCGGCTAATTTTTCTATTTTAGCAGAGACAAGGTTTCACCATATTGACCAGGCTGGTCTTGAACTACTGACCTCAGGTGACCCGCCTACCTTGGCCTTCCAAAGTACTAGGATTATAGGCGTGAGCCACCGTGCCCAGCCAACAAAAGGCTTTATGAGAAAGCTGAGGAGAGGAAGCTTCCCGATATATTGAAGGAGTGAATGAAGTTATTTTGCTCTGAGGCACTATTCTTGCTGCTTTCCAACTTCACAGGCCTGAAGCTTCACTTCCTGGCCCCTTCGGAAGATGAGATGGATGACAAAAAAGACGAAGCAGCAGCCTCTGCTGCTGATAGAACTGAGGAAGGGACTGGCCATAGCCCTCCTAAGTGAGAGAATAATCAGGCAGCCATGAGCATCAACGGCCAACAGAGCCACGACCAGACAGACCCAGAGTCAGAGGAAAATGAAACAAATAATGAATCAGGTGTTCCCACATGCCAAAGGGAACTGAGGCGTTGGAAGACTGGTCACCACACTTCTAATTCGTGACCACAGCAAGGCTGATTTTGCCCTAGACTTAATTCTCCACTGTGGCTGTGAAGGCCGGGAGCCAGAATATGGTGGTTTCACTTCTTACATTGCCAAAGATGAAGATGAAGAGCTGCTAACGGTGAATCCAGAGAGCAATTCTTTGGCATTGGTCTACAGAGATAGAGACTCTGAAATTTGTCAAGCATATTAACCACTGAAGCCTGGAACAAAAGAAAACCTTCCCAAACACAACAGGTTTCTGGGACTTTTCATTTATCTATTATGAATGACAGCACTGGGCAAAGCTGAACAAAAACATGATCCTTCATCAATACTGGGAAGTCTGGAAGAGCTAAGCATGGAGTGAAGGAGAGCTACATGGTAGCTTGCCTGACAGTGTTCTTAAAACTGGTTGTCCTTTAATAGGACTCATAATGATTGTCCTCAACCTAGACGTTGAGCTTGAAGCCATGTACTTATCGTTTGATTAAAAAAAAAAAAAAGTTGGCTTTATTTTAAACATTGAGTTCTCCTCTTTCCATACTGGCTTCTTCAGTGAATTTTTCAAGGATTTTTTTTTTTTTTTTTTTTTTATGGTGGTAAAATATTTATAACATAAAATTTACTAGCTCACCCATTAAAAAAGGAAAAAAAAAAAAAAAAAAGCACTGAGTGTCCGTCCCCAGGAGGAAGTCCTTGGGATGGAAATTTTAATGGGGGATGAGTGAGAGAATGTTGGATTTTCTGGTGGAAGGCAGACCCAGCAGTGCCACTAACAGGAAGGTTCTGGGCCTCTGGTAGTGGGCGAAAGAAGGTACTGGAAAATAGGGATGTGGGAAAGGCAAGGAGAGGTTACGGATCTTCTTCCCACTGGGAAGTTTACCTTAGACTCACTGTATTCTTTATATACAGAAAGGAAGTAAGATATTTCATGAGTTGGACAAAATCAAGTCACTAGGATAAAACTTCTAATTTCATTCTTTACTGGGCTTTATATAATAAATGTACATCCTCTCATGTTGATGAGTTGTATACTGTTGGGGAAAATGTTTTAAGCTCATTGGAAGAGGGGAGACCATAACATTTCATTTTCTTAAACAGGCAGCAAATAATGAATATATATGAATACAATAAACATATCTCAAAAAGAATGATACAACTTTTATTTTCCATGGATTTTAAAGATACTTTTGCTACATAGTTTAGGTATTTTTATGAGCTTTTTTTCATTTGTATGAAGTTCATTCAGCCTTATACAATTTTAAGGTGATATGTTTGGTAGTGTATCTATAATCTTTAAAAAGTTTAGAGTTTTTGGAATGTACAGTATATGAGGTAAAATCAAGATTACATTAAAAATTGTTTTCTCTTCTGCACTAATTTTGCAGTGAGGCTCAAATGGCAAGTATACTATTAAATGACATTTACTATCAAAAATAGGAGGTTCATTTGAATTACTATGAAAAACATAAGCCACTGTAACTTGACACAGTGGCACATTTTACCATTTTAGACATTCAACTATATATAAATCTCTGGGCTATTACACTCAGACTCATTTGTACTGCCAAATGTGGCACTTTAAAGAAGTTTCTAGAAAACAATCGCAATCACTGTTGTTTTGGGGGAAGGTTATCACCCTATACATAAGAGATTAAATTTAAATAAAATGTAAACATATAGTATATTATAGTGACAGGTCATTCTTACCACTTAGAAAGGCCAAGTTTATCCATTTCTTTTTTGAACAAGGGTTAATGTTTTTCTACAGCACAGATCATTTGACATAAAACTGTTACAATACATGCCCATTCTATTATAAAAGAAATTCTTCAGAGATCTTTAAAGCACAAAACATACGTTCTTTTTTCAAAGACTGACAGAAGTGCTTAATCACTAAAATGCCAACCTCAGCAACTAAAAATTAGTGATTTGCTATCCTAAAATTCAAATAATAAATTAAAAAAGCTAGTTACAGGTGTTTTACGGATAACAGATGTGCTAAAACAGGAATTGTAGATAGTTTCATTATAAACTGTATTATTACTGGCAGTCATTGACATCTAGGCAAGATGTACAATGTGATACTTGACAAAATTCAATCTGATCATCCAATAACTCACAAATGCAAGCTCACAAAACATTAATGAATTATGCAATTGCAAAGTGCTCTAATGCAACATTAACCACATGCAATCAACAATTTGGAACAGTATCCAAACAGACATTATACATTAAACGTTTAGTTTTCAAGAAAGAAAGCAGCTTGAAGTTTACTGGTGCAAATTAATTTTGTCTTCAGATTTGGTGCCCCAAACAAAAAGGTTAGGTTTGATTATGAATTCTGATGGTGGTGGCAGCAGTTATGGGAGAAGCAGCAAAAACTTTTGGGAGTTCTTCAAAATTAGCCTATACCCGACAGAGTGAGTGTATGTGTGTAATACATATTTCTACACTTGTTATGTGTATATGTGTACACTTGTTATATGCCATATATGTACGTGTATACCCTTATACACGTACATATAGTTCAAAGGTTCACAAAATAGAAGCCAAATAGGTTTGAAATTCAATTTACTTTTATGATTACTTTCTAAAAAGTATTTAAAAGCACTCAGTTCTTTTCCATGTTCTCAAGACCCGAAGAGGTACTTTTTGAGTAAACATCAAAATATTTTTAGGCCAAGTAAACGGTCTGTGCTTTCTTTAAGTACTTATCTGTGAATTCATGAAAATATATTTATAATGAAGAACTCCACATTTATCAAAGAAGCTTTACTTCATGCATACTCTTTCATCCAGTTTTTGTTTCTAAGCCCCTCCAGTTACTCATCATAATCCCACTTACCAAATAATTAAGACAAATGAGGAGGTAGAAATATAGCACTAGATTGCTTTCACAGCATCAGACTTTAACATTTTATATAGCATGTTAGTGTAAATTCTATTCATTCTGATTTTTCACTTGGTAATAATCTTTAAAACAAAAAGATCAGGTTATCACTGTTACACTCATGCCGATTGGTCAAAATATCCATTCTAAATTGTTGCCTCTTAGAAAGTTTTTCTATAAGAAGGCATGTTTTAAAAAAAAAAAAAAAAAAAGAGAGAGGGAAAGAAAAAAAGAAGACCCACCCTAACAAAAAACCAAAATTGATATTTTTGTGGCTTGCATTCTAATAAAGTGCCAGCCTCTACCTAACAATATAAGCACTGAAAATGGCAAAAATGATGTGCTATAGTCTCAATGCCAGTGCTAAATGCCACTGTTTTTTATAAAAGCAATACAGAAATAATTTTAGTACATGACAAAATAAAATGTAATAGAGTTAAAAAATAAAGTTATATTTTCACTTGATTACAAAGTACTGAATGATAAAGGCAATCAAAATGGAAAAGAAAGCAAACAGCACAAGGATGACGGCAGCACACTGCTCGTCACTCAGTGCCCGTCGGGTCCTTGTGCTTTCCACAGTGTCTCTGTTGGTGCTGGCTGGTGGTTCAGTCCTCTGAGAGATGAAGAGCACTGTGGTGCTGTAGGGACCTACGAGATCCTGGTGTCCCAGAGAGTCTTGGCACTGGCGAATGGCACATACACGGAAGCGATATTCACAGTTCAGCTGAAGGCTGGAATACCGGAAGGAAGAGTCGGGACCTTTGTAAATCTGTTAATAAATTATTGGAAGGAAGAATTACGTGTGAAGGCTGGACAGAAAATGTGTTAAAACTGGCTAGTGTGAGAATTGTTTTTCATGTGAAAGCCAGTGAATGCCATTGATTTTATCTTTTAAATGACATGTTAAAAATACCTATCCATTAAAGTACTTATCTGTTTGTTGCATAGAGGCAAGAGAAATTTCAAAAGCGAGGATGTGAGATCTACCCTTATACGGTTCACAGATGAGTTAAGGAGTGCAGATGTGCCCCAGGGCAGCTAGAGAACAAGCAAAATCAGTCCTCAAGCATTTTCCTGCTTTTCTCAAATGTAAGAAGTCATTTTTTAATGAAATAATTCCATCAAAGAAGGGATAGTGTCTACTTTTGCTTCCCCCATTATGTCTTTATATAACTGATAAATTTCCATACAATTTCAAACATATCTGTTGAATGAAATGGCAAATGAATAAGGGGAGCTTTCTATAGGTGCCTATGGTAAATCACTGTATAAACTCCAGACAGGGGAGATCACTTAGAATCAGAGAATAGGACCTCCTCTGCCATGCCTTACAAGGGAAATAAAAAGAATGAAATTCCACAGATTTTCAGGGGAGTGTGCTAGTAATTAACCCATTTATGCCAGAGGTTGCAATTTTTTTTTTTTTTTTTTTGGTGAAAAATCAGACCTTGGCAATAACCTGGATCAGTTGGATATAAATAACTACCACAAGCTTAGTGTTCCAATAATGGAACACTAGGCATAAATGGGTTAAGAAGATATATACTAGAACTGTTCACCCCTGGCATCCAAGGTCTGCTCCACCACTTCACACTCCGGATGTGATCTGAGACCAACTACCACAGGCATACTAGTAGTTAACATGTATGACAGTTATGAGGATGAAATGAACTAATGCTTGTTAAAGTACTTAGTGCAGTGCTCAGCATGCAGTCACTGCTCAATCTGTAGGAGCTATCATTTCCAATAATGAGCAACCTCCGCCCCGCCACTCGTTCTGTAATTGGGAAAAAGGCTCATAGGGTTAAATGACTTGTCAGTTGAGTTTCTCCAGCTAGTTGGTGGGCTACAAGTCAGATGAACCAACGTGTGGGGGCTTTCAAGTACTTTTAGCTGCCTCAATTGTACCTGTTATAAATCTAATTTTTTTAAATATGGCTTTGCTCTCAAAGTAAAGTAAGATCTCTGTCTCATTTTTCTATCTCCAGAATCCAGCATATAGCAGGTACTTAATAAAAGGCCATTAAATTAGTGAATTATTGGCAATAAATAAAAATGTGGATGCTGATAACAATATATAAAGGAACTTATTGAAAGAAGCTTTTAAGAGAAATCTGAAAGAAAATGGTGACTATGCATTAGATCTAAGGATGCATAATGTTTCAGGGAGTAGAATGTAGAAATGATCCATGTTTGGGAGATGGTACAGGTTGGGTATTCCTTATATGAAATGCTTGGAACCAGAAGCATTTCAATTTTTTTTGATTTGGAATAGTTGCATATTTCCTAGTTGAGCATTCCAAACCTAAAAATCTGAAATTGGAAATGCTCCAGTGAGCATTTCCTTTGAGTGTCATGTCGATCCTCAAAAAGTTTCAGATTTTGGGTGGAACATTTTGAATTTTGGACTTTATTTGGGATGCTTCAACCTATAAAAGGATTCACTTAAAACAGAATGTTGTATGAGAAAGTAGTGTAAAATTGTATACATACACTGAAGTAAATTTAGTAAAAATTAAAAATATGTATTTGTCTTATGGATATAATGGATGATTTTTGTCTTTATATTTTCCATGTGTCTTCATATACCATTCCATGAACCTGGCAGTATTAGGTTAAGAAAGAAAAACCTCAACAAATGGCATGAGGGTGATAAATGAAGAGATCTGGTACAGACAGGAAGAATACATTAATTACACTAGTTGGAAATTTAGGTTAATTTAAAAGGGACCACTGTAGGTGTGTGACATTAAAACAGTGTTTATGGAATCCTAATCATGAGGCTGTGTGAAGGACTGAAGGGAGCTGAGTAGGACAGGGATTCTTGATCTATATGTAAAAGTGATGAGGCCCTGATGTAGTTTTATGGATTTAGAAACAACTTCTGATTAAGAGTTGATAGGAAAAAAAAAATCATCTAAGAATTTATAGCTTGGAGACCAAGATGATATTGGTGTCCATGACACTGATGAAGTAAAGATGTTGGAGAGGAGATATTGGGAGGGAAGATGATGGGATCAAGTATTCAATTTTGTATTTCAGATGTGGGAAGACATCTAAGCAGGAAGAGACATAGTTGGCTGTAGATACAGGACCGAAGAAAACAGATTAACTTGCTCAAGCTAATTTCAGATGGTTTATACACCCAAGAAAAGTCATTCAAACAAGCCTCAAGCTTATCCATAAACTACTCAAATGTGGAGTCCCTATTTCCTTTAAACGTGTAATATAATTATATTTTCTTTAATATTAATTTTGCTTCCTCCTTAGAAGGAAACCTACTTATCTGTAAATTACATTTCAAATCTAATTATCATGTCAATTTGCAGATGGTTTAATAAAGAAAAACAATTGCATGCCAGATTTAATCTGACTCTTTGGATCTTTTGTAATTTCAGTTAAGATATTACACAGAGTAGTTACAACAGCACAATA
Source organism: Theropithecus gelada (assembly GCF_003255815.1). Taxonomy (NCBI): domain Eukaryota; kingdom Metazoa; phylum Chordata; class Mammalia; order Primates; family Cercopithecidae; genus Theropithecus; species Theropithecus gelada. Next base: position 80,153,080 of record NC_037685.1, on the reverse strand, counting down.
CTGGAATAAAACAAATGAATAATCATTTTTTTTTTAGTGGAAGAGGAAAATATAAGACACAATGAAAATAACCCAGCTTAAAAGCCCTCAAAATTAAGAAGGTTACAGCAAAAAGGGAAAATCAGATGAAATGTATAGCTATTTAATTAGTCTTTGGAGTGGTATAAAAGCTCATTCTTTATAAAAGTTGTAACAAACATTGGCAACTCTCCACTCTATCTGACTGCTATTCTTGCTTTACCAGAAAGCTATCTTTGAAACCTCTTGGCTAGGAAGGTGACACTTCCTCTAGGATTCCATTATAACTTCATGCCTAATGTCATATTTATGGCACTGCATTATGACTATTATTAATACTATTATTGTAAAAGCCTCCTTATTAGTCTTTCTAGTTCTGCCCTTGTCCTACTGTAGTTTTGACACTATAGTCAAAACAACCTTGTGTCTGATCACATGAATACCCTTGTCAAAATCCTCCAGTGTCTTCTCATTTCACGTGGAGTAAAAGCCACAGTATGGCCTATTACGCCCTACATCACTCCATACCACCTATAGGCCCCTTAGGATTAACTATCCGACCTTATCCACTCTTCCCTTTGCTCTCTCTATCCCAGTCATCCTGACTCCTTTATGTTCATCAGATTTAACAGGCATGTTCCTGCCTCAGCACATCTTCTTGGAACACTCTTTTTCCCCATAGTCATCTCCTTTGGGCCATGCTGAAATGTCAGCTGAGTGCCCCAAATGAAATAAGACTCAGTGCCCTCCCCCTCCACTACTCCCTATTTCTTTTATCCAATATTGTTTTTTCTCCATTGCACTTATATCTGACAATATACTGGCATGTTCATTTGCTTATAGTGTCTTCTTTTCCACCAGAATGTAAGTAAGCTCCATGGAGGCAAGGGACTTTTTGTTCAGTGCTGTATCCTGAGTGCCTGGCACAGAGTTCAATGAATACTTATCAGATAAATAAATAATCTGTTCAAGTGTAGTTCATACTGAAAAGATTTGGAATCTTGAGATCTCTGGAATATAATATATACTGAATACATGTTTATGAATTAGAAAGGTAAAGGTGGCCAAATCTTACATTGAAAATACATAAAAATTAAAAAAAGGTAAACATATGCATCCACAAATTAATATCTTGGTACATACCTGTTTGAATTCTGAATCTTTTCCTAACATAACTTGAAGACTGTAAATAACTGGATCACCTTTCATTGGTTGTAAACACTCCCATGTAATTTCACAAATGTGATCATTTACTTTCTCTATTTTGGGTGCTGTAGGAAACAAATATAAATAAAATCTGTTCCACTTGATTTTTAATTTGGTACATCATGCAGACACTTGTTTTAATAAAAATCAACAAATATTTAAAATCCACTTATAAACTTGAAATAAGTATCAGTGAATTTTTGAAATTTGCATCCAAAGAGGTTAAAATCAGCACTCTTGTATTCTAAGATATGGGATCTCACTCTGTCACCCAGAGAGGAGACAGTGGTGCAATCATAGCTCACTGCAGCCTCAGCCTCCTGTGCAGCTACATATACAGGCACATGCTACCATCCCCAGCTAATTCAAAATTTCTTTTGTAGAGAGGCAGGTCTCACTATGCTGCCCAGGCTGGTCTCAATACTCCTGGCCTTAAGTGAGCCTCCCCCTGCAGTCTCCCAAAGCACTGGGCTTACAGGTGTGAGCCACTGTGCTCTGCTTATAGTCAGCACTCTTCTTAAAGCTAAGAGACACTGAACTTGATGAGCAAACAGAAAAAGGACTCAGTGAAACTCTCAATATTATTAGAAAGACTATTCAAGAAGAGTTCTGCTTCTTCTGTTTAAGTACATGATCAGGATATGGTTCTAGAAGTCTCTGTGATTAGTCTTCAGAGCAATTAACTATAAGACTTTTCAGCTAAAAATAGAGTGCAGCCCTTGCCAGAGTCACTTTAAAATAAGAACCCCTCTAAAAGATAAATGTATATACAAATGTGTGTAAATATGTGTACATGTGTGTGTAAAATTGACTGAAAAACCCACATTAATGAAGAATTTGTTTTGCTTAACAGATGACCAGGCTTTCCTTCTGAAATCTAAATGAATGTAATATCAACAAGTCAAAATGTTTAAACAATCAGAGTTTATAATTTTTTCTCTTTAAGCCAATGGCCTACCTATTCCATTTAGTATTTTTATGTTACATTATTAAAAACATCAGTGACAAAAGCCAGTACTTGTCTAAATATGAACGTGCCAGATAAAACAGCTTTTATTATTGAGTGGAACCCTCAGTAGAGTTGGGCTTGCCTATATGATTTTGTATAACTGGTGGACATACACTGGATGCTAAATTTTAATATTAGTAAACAAAGCATTTAGGAAAATACATTAAAAAGTAATTATTGGCCCGGCACGGTGGCTCACGCCTGTAATCCCAGCACTTTGGGAGGCTGAGGCAGGCAGATCATGAGGTGAGATTGAGACCATCCTGGCTAAGACGATGAAACCCCATCTCTACTAAAAATACAAAAAATTAGCCGGGCATGGTGGCTCACGCCTGTAGTCGCAGCTACTCGGGAGGCTGAGGCAGGCGAATGGCGTGAACCTGGGAGGCGGAGGTTGCAGTGAGTCAAGATCGTGCCACTGCACTCCAGCCTGGGCGACAGAGTGAGACTCCATCTCAAAAAAAAAAAAAAAAAAAGTAATTTATTATAAAAGAAAATAACTTCAGGATGTATAACTTACCTTTCAAGGCAGCTGGGACAGATTTTGGAGTAGTGAAAATATATTCTTGGGAGAGGGGACCTTCCCCAGCTTCATTACAAGCTTGAATACAGAATTTATAGGATGTTGACTCATTAAGTCTTTGTACTTTGTATGTATGACATGGTCCTCTGTATAGGGATACAAACCTAAAATGGAAATAACTATTAGATAAACCTTATACTACCTTATGAAAATGTTTTACAAAATAGTATAAACACACTTATTTAGGAACATTATTTAGGAGTGATAAGTTACGCCAAAAGTTTGATGCCAGGAACTCTTTGTCACTTAAAATAAATCTGTTTTTCATCAGATGAAGAGAAATAGGATATTTGGTAAATTTCCCAATTTGACATGATTTACTGAAAGTCTGTTACTAGATTTCATATCCGACCATAACTGTTTCGTCTCAGGCTTCCAGTTTAGCTTTGTTTCTGAATACTATTTTGTTAATGTACATTTTAAAAGATGCTCAGAGCATCACAATTTTCATTATGAATTATTTCTAACTAAAGTCGTATTAATAAAATTTGTCAAGTATGGCATAGAGAGCTGAGCTATGAGATTAAGTTTCTATTTTAATCTTCCTTGTCTTTATCTGAAAAAAAGAGAATTCTCAATTCCCAGGCAGATTTTTAGTTGCCTTGGTGATGTTTTTCTAGAGATTTACAAAAGCAGTATGACAATATATAATTTCCAATACATCATCCACTTGAACTGTTCAATGAAGTTGAATATCATATATATTTCTCCTAATATGTTACTATAAGTTGAATGCATCCCAATATTTTTGATTGGATGTTTCTAAAACTCTGGGAAATTAGAGAATGAATAATGAATGCTTATTCAATGCTAACAGTCTGAAAATTGTAGTCAAGTTAAAAATAAAGAAATATTTAATGACAGGAAGAAACAGTACTTCCAATAAGCAGTAATTGGACAAGTCTTGCCTTTTCAATCTCTAAATTTTTTTTTAATGACAGGAAAAAAATAGTGGTAATACCACTGTTTAAAAAAGCTGAACAATTACAAAATCTGGATGAGGGAACAGCTAAAGTATCATTATGATACCATCCTCACAGCAAGTATATGTAGTTGTGAAAATCAAAGCAAATGAAAGTCATCAAAGATATGAAATTGATTTATTAAATGTGTGCATTAAAATTAACAGTATCATAAAAGGTTTTATTTATTTTCCACAACCAAAGGCCATGAGCCATATTCATACCCCATAACAAGTCTCTAGATGCAGCTGAATATTAAGTTGGAAGTTCTATAATAGAATAGAATTTATATTTAATAGAATCTTTATTCTATTATATTTCAACCAAACACTAATTAGACCTGTTTCCAGTAAGCCTTCTTGCACTACCCCAAATGTATGCTAGAAAGGGGAGGAAAAAAATTTAAACAGTTAATTTGCCCAGTAATAATAACATATATTAAAGATAAATGGCTATACCAAAAACTTCTATAAGGCAAATAATCTCTTTGTAGTGATAAGGCTACAAAGATTACATAAAATTCTGCCAAGAACAAAGGCTAACATTCATCGATACATAGATTTTAGGAAATGATCAATAGTGTTTGTTCTGTGTAATGTTCTTACTGGTGATATACTAGTATACAAAATTATTCCATATTATTTTAAATGTGTAAGTATTTCTGATAGAGAGTACTTATGTACAAGCATCATGAACATTCCATTGTTGAATATCTGGCTAAGATACAAACAACACAAAAAAGTAAATCTTTTTTTTTTTTTGAGACGCAGTCTCACTCTGTTGCCCAGGCTCTGGAGTGCAATGGCACAATCTCGGCTCACTGCAAGTTCCGCCTCCCGGGTTCACGCCATTCTCCTGCCTCAGCCTCCCGAGTAGCTGGGACAACAGGCGCCCACCACCATGCCCGGCTAATTGTTTTATATTTTTAGTAGAGATGGGGTTTCACTGTGTTAGCCAGGATGGTCTCGATCTCCTGACCTTGTGATTCACCCGCATTGGCCTCCCAAAGTGCTGGGATTATAGGTGTGAGCCACTGTGCCCGGCCAAAAAAGTTAATCTTGGGAAAAACTGTTACTAGTATTCTGAGTCCATCAGATATGGAAATTGTTTCTAATATATTCAGTGAAAAGCAGAAAAGCAAAATTCAAAATTCTTAAAATATTAAAGGATTAACAGCTGTGGGAGGATGTGGCATTGCTTATATGGAATATAATGTGAATAAATAGCCCTAGTTGGCATTAGAATGACTGTTACAAATATTCAGAGTTAACACTGTAATTCAAACACATGATTTAGTGCGGCAGTATATGGCACATTATATAGGAAATAGTACAACAGGTACATGAAGATGTAAAAGAGGCACAGAAAGAATCTGAATGAGACAGAGATTAGCAAAGGGACTAGATAATCACAGAATCTAACTGAGATCACACAGTGAAAAACTGAACTGTACTCATTTAGTGTGCAGGCCCTGTTGTCAGGGGTGTGGAAAAGATTGAAACATAATCTCTGCCCTCAAGGATCTCAGAGGCCAGAAACAATCATAACAATTTACTATAAAATTGTTTCGGGGCCAGGTGTGGTGGCTCACGTGTGTAATCCCAGCACTTTGGGAGGTCGAAGCAGGTGGATCATGAGGCCAGGAGATGGAGACCATCCTGGCCAACATGATGAAACTCTGTCTCTACTAAAAATACAAAAACTTAGCTGGGCGTGGTTGGTGCGCACCTGTAGTCCCAGCTACTTGGGAGGCTGAGGCAGGAGAATTGTTTGAACCTGGGAGGTGGAGACTGCAGTGAGCCCAGATTGCGCCATTGCACTCCAGCCTGACAACAGAGTGAGACTCCGTCTCAAAAAAAAAAAAAAAAAATTGTTTTGGTCAGGCATGGTGGCTCACTACTGTAATCTCAGCACTTTGCGAGGCTGAGGCGGGAGGACCACTTGAGCCCAGGAGTTCAAGACCAGCGTGAGCAACATGATGAAACCCCATCTCTACTAAAAATACAAAAATTAGCTAGGTGTAGTGGCCCACGCCTGTGGTCATAAGTACTTGGGAGGCTGAGGTGGAAAGATGGCTTGAGCCCTGGTGGCAGAGGTTGCAGTGAGCCAAGATAGTGCCACTGCCCTCCAGCCTGGGTGATAGAGCGAGACCTTGTCTTAAAAAAAAAAAAAAAAAAAATTGTGTCCTGCTAGAAATAAACATTGAAGAGTTTATTTTGTATCCAAGATTAGGTGTCTTTTATCATCATGAAAACAGTAAACGGATTAGAGAAAACAACGAAAGAGTAGCCCATTTATTTTTTTTCTCTTGGTATTCCACTCACAAATTATAAACAGGAAATCTACATTGTGTTTTCAAATGTTTTAAAAACAACACACTTTTGTATGACAATCTTGACTTCATTTTTGAAAACTTACTTCATTAAAAAAAATTTTTTTTAGAGACAAGGTCTCACTATCTTGCCCAGGCTGGTCTTGCACTCATGGGATCAAGCAATTTGCCTGCCTCAGCCTCCCAAAGTGCTGACATTACAGGTGTGAGTCAGCACACCTGGCCTACTTCTAACAGTTACAGAAATTTATATACTTAAGACCTAAGAAACTATATAAAGAAGCAATTAAAAAAACCTACCGTCCATTCTTATCCTCCATCTGAAGGTGGTACTGAATAGAATCGGCTGACAATGTCTTTGGAGTTCCTTCTCCCCATTTCAGCTTAAGGTTCTGGTGGCTAAAGGCAACACATTCCAGACGAGGTGGATCAGGAGGGAGAGGCTTAGTTTTTAATTTTATCATATGGCTGAAAGGACCAGCTCCAAGGCTATTCAAGGCTTGAATTCGTATTCTAAGTGCCACATAAGAAAAAAAGTTTGGTTATGATTGTTTTATTTAAAGTGTCTCTCTGGTCTAGGCAAAAATCAACATAATATTTAGAGTATACCTGTATGTTGTATCTGGTTGCAAATTGTTGATAATATAGCTTGTAACCTTTCCCACTGTTAGGGATTGTTTATCTCCAAAGTCTATGCTGTAGGAAAGGATTTCCGAACCATGATCACAAGGCTTTTCCCAGCTTATTGCAAGGCATGTAGAAGGTGAATAATGGGGATTTTCTATCTCATCATCACTTATTTCTTGAAGACAGGTCACAATGCCAGGAACTGATGGTGGAGTCACACAGGCTACTACTTCACTGAAAGGGCCTGCACCCACAACACTGAGAGCCTACAAATTAACAGAGCCTCCGAGTTAACAAAGTCATAACCATGAAAATGCCAATGAAATATAAAACTCTGGATAGAGTTAAGTGATAAAGTACTGATCATCTTTACCTGGACCCTGCAATAATAGGTAGTTGCTGGTGAAAGTCCTTTTATTTCATAATTGAGACCAGGCCCACAGTAACATATCTGCATACTTCCTTCAACTCCTCCCCACTCCAATCGATATTCAGTGACATCTGTTCCATTACTCAAAGGAACCTTTAAATTAAGAAAAGGATAAAGGTCTTAGTCTTGATGTTGATTAAATAGCTTTTGACCAAAAATGTTCTTTACCTGACCACATGTGAAACTAGATTGCTTCTGAATTTCTTTAAAACTTTTAAGCACAATCAAAACCGTTCAATTTTACATTTTTTATTCATTAAGATTATCTGAATTTAAGATTGGTCAAATATATACCTGTTTTGAATTAGAAGTAGAAATATGACTAAGTCACTTTAGAAAGTGTTTTAAGGTACATATACTTCAAATAATTCTATTAATATGAAATGTTAAAACCATACAGACATTTTGTTAAATTTCAAAGGGAACTGAAAATATAATAATTATCATCACTGATTATTACTATCCACAATAAGTACACTGGAGATGTGTACTGGATAAATATAAAAGAAACAGAATTTACTAATTCCTATGTATGTCTGTTCTGAACAGTAAACTTACCAGTGGCTGAAATATCTCAGTACTGAGACAAAGCCTTTCATAAAAATACAAAGCACATAATGAACAGGAATCTAAATATCTGTAATGCAAATATACCTCACTCAAATTCTTCAAAGAGGAAAAAGAAGTCACTGTTTCTCATGTGAATTAAACTAGGACTTGCTCTGTATAATACAGGAGGTAAAAATGAACAGTATCTTTATTCTTTTATATAAACTATTCTAATCACTTAAGAAAGTAGATATAAGTCAATGGAAATTACAATACCTCCCAATTCACTTGTGCACAAGTTGCAGATTTGCATGTCACTTGAGGGGGCTTGCACTGATCTGGTGGCCCAGGGGCTGTAGTAATATCACATTTTTCTGAAAATGGTCCAAACTAGAAAAACAAATGTAACTAGTGTTTTTATTTTTCACCCTTAAACACCCACTGATTGCACAGAACTGCATATTTAAAGATTCATTAATAAAGTCTTTTCCCTGTGTTTCAAGATTAATTTGGTCATAATTCTGTAAGTAGTCACATAAACTAAAAAGACTTAAAAATCATGAGAGTAAAGGTGTGAGAAATTTTAAAGTTTCATTTACTTATACTTTCTTCTGCCCCTTATTTCTTCAGGAACTGGTTTTTGTAAGAAGGGCAGGACATTAGGGAATTAGGTGGGTGGAATAATTCAGAAGAAATATAAGGAGTGAAGAAATTGATACTAACTAAAGGTATGGGAGATGATAGGTGTAAATTATGATTTTAAAATTTTTAATACTTCACGAATCTTTCTTAGGCATTATATTCCATATCAAATTTTACCAACATACTGTTCCATACATTTATATTTATTTTGTACCATAATTTGATTTTTCTGTTCCATGCTAAAAAGCTCACTTTCTCATAATTACTTTTAACATACATTACCTGGAATATAAAACATTTTATTCAGTATTGGCAAATTCCTTCCCTGACACATAGGAGAACAATTACAGAAATTTATAGTCATCAATTTTTTAAAGCTCATTAGCAAAAGAAAAGCCCCAATACACTGGTATTTTCACTTAACAGTGGCGCATCATTATAATGATCAGAAGTAAACCTACCTGTTACTGCACTGTATCAGGCAGTTTTGCCAAATGGCCATCTTTAAGAGCTAGGTCAACTTCTTTTTTTTTTTTTTTGAGACAAGGTCTGGCTCTGTCACCCAGACTGCAGGAGTGCAGTGGTGCAAACATGGCTCCCTGCACCCTCGACTTCCTGGGCTCAAGCCATCCTTCCACCTCAGCCTCCCAAGTAGCTGGGACTACAGGTGTGCACCACCATGCTGGGCTATTTTCTATTTTTTACAGAGACAGGGTTTCACCATGTTGCCCAGGCTGGTCTCAGACTCCTGGGCACAAGTGGTCCTCCTGTCTCAGAGGGAGGGCTGTTTGAGCCAAAGTGCTGGGATTACAGGCATGAGCCACTGGGCCCAGCCAGCTACAAAAACCTAAGAAACTCAACTTCTCAGAAAATTCTATGAAAACATTCAGTTGTTAACAAAGATTTAATATGAAAATTATTCCAAGTTATTTAAATTATATTTAATTTAGGAAAAAAACATGCATTAATCACCTATAAAAATGTTAATAAATAGCAGTAGACTTACCAAAGGGTAGGGATTTTAACATATCAAGTTTCATGAATATTGGTAATAAACCTTAAGAAGGTGAAACCAACTATTCAATGTAACCATTAGGCCCTAAAAACAACAGTATAATACTTTAAAAATAAAAATTTAAAAAGTTTTTCCAAAAGAAAATAGTTTACTCCTTGACCATACTTATTCAGAGTATCAGTGACTTCAGTTAATGTTAAGTCCTTCATTTTTCCTCCAAATCTGATTGCACAGGGAATATACACCATATTGTATCATCATAATGTCATTAAATATCTCAGGCTTATCTCAGGTTAATCTTGTGAATGTAACTGTTTTATAACAAAGTAAAAAATTAAGGCTACTATATGTGGCAAACAGAAACAAATGTAAATGTTTCCTTTTGTTTACAGTACTGATTTTAGCTAGACTTTATTTTTTTATTTTTATTTTTTTTGAGACGGAGTCTCCCGCTGTCGCCCAGGCTGGAGTGCAGTGGCGCGATCTCGGCTCACTGCAAGCTCCGCCTCCTGGGTTCACGCCATTCTCCTGCCTCAGCCTCCTGAGTAGCTGGGACTACAGGCGCCCACCACCGCACCCGGCTAATTTTTTGTATTTTTAGTAGAGACGGGGTTTCACTGTGGTCTCGATCTCCTGACCTTGTGATCCGCCCGCCTCGGCCTCCCAAAGTGCTGGGATTACAGGCGTGAGCCACCGCGCCCGGCCTAGACTTTAAATGAAGGTCATCAACTGCCTTGAAATAACCTCAACCTCTGGCTATAAATCCACAGTATAAATATGATGAATAAAGTTAAACTATATACTAATCAATTATAACAACTAATACGGCTCTTGAAAACCAATCTTATGAGAAAAGTATTATTGGATATGGTGAGAAAATACAGACAAATCTGCACAATCTAACATCTATAAAGGGCAAAATCAAAACTCAAACTTCCTTATAGAAACCATTTCATCTGTGTAATTATAAATGTTAAGGAATCTTGCATTTTAGAAACAGAAGATGGACTCACTTTAATTATATCAACTTTAAAATTTATATTAATAAGTTTAAAAAATCTTTCAATAAAACTTTATATAGTTTAAAGCTATACACCAATCTATAAATCTCAGAAAATGAAAAAAAAAAAAAAAAGAAACCTTTTATACTATCACACGTATAAAACAGGAAGTAGACTGTGATTTTGTTTAAGGCAATGCTGGGCTATTTCACAAATCACCACTTCAAATATTTGCACTGCTCAACACTACTGGTTTCTATCATATTCGCAATTAAAAAAAATTCAAATGTTTAAAGTCTTCAGTAAGCTCCTTATTCACATTTCCATTATATTTCATGGACTCATAGTAACTATATCCTATTAGAAGCAATGAAAAAAAACAAAAAACAAAACCTGTAGCTATAGAAAACTGCTAGAGAATATGCTTTAATCTCACATGAATACCACCCAAAAATCCTAGATGGCAAATTTACAAAGCAGAGCAAAATGGTGACACAATGTGCCTGCTTTGTGGAAAGTAATCTTGAGATCATCTTGAAAATAAATATTTCATGTAAAAATCAATGAACTATGGCAGATAATTTTATTAGTAGTTCAAAAATTCTTAATTTAAAACAATAAATTTGAAAACCCATCAATTTTAAAATTCCAGGTATGTTATTATTATTTTTTGAGAAAAGCCTGTTGCCAGGCTGAAGTTCAGTGGCACAATCTCAGCTCACTGCAACCTCCGCCTCCTAGGTTCAAGCGATTCTTGTGCCTCAGCCTCCTGAGTAGCTGGGACTACAGGTGTGGGCACCACCAATCCCAGCTAATTTTTGTATATTTAGTAGAGACGGGGTTTCCCCATGTAGGCCAGGCTGGTCCTGAACTCCTGGCCTGAAGTGATCTGCCAGCCTCGGCCTCCCAAAGTATTGGGATTATAGGCATGAGCTACCGTGCCCAGCCAAAATTCCAAATATAAACGTGTAACTGAAAAGTTTTTTTTTTGTTTGTTATTTATTTGAGACGGAGTCTCACTCTGTTGCCCAGGCTGGATGCAGTCGCATGATCTCAGCTGACTGTAACCTCTGCCTCCCAGGTTCAAGTGATTTTCCTGCCTCAGCCTCCAGAGCAGCTGGGATTACAGGCATGTGCTACTACCCCCAGCTAAGTTTTGCACTTTTTAATAGAGAAGGGGTTTCACCATATTGGTCAGGCTGGTCTCGAACTCCTGACCTCAAGTGACCCACTCGCCTTGGCCTCCCAAAGTGCTGGGATTACAGGCATTTACCACTGTGCCTGGCCAATATGTCATTTAATAGTATAGACTTACAGACTGCTAGTGGCAGTAAATGATTTACAATAATAAGTATATACAAAAGGTCAGGTGCAGAGGCTCATGCCTGTAATCCCACCACTTTGGGAGGCGAAGGTGGGGGAATCACTTGAGCCCAAGAGTTTGAGACCAACCTGAGAAACATAAGGGGACCCCCATCTCTACAAAAAAGTAAAAAATAAGCCTGGTGTGGTAGTGTGCACCTATAGTCCCTGCTACTCAGGAGGCTTGAGACAGGAGGATCGCTTAAGCCTGGGAGGTTGAGGTTGAGGTTGCAGTGAGCCATGATCATACCATTGCATTCCAGCCTGGGTGACAGAGACCCTGTCTCAAAAAAAAAAGTCTGTCTACCTGTCTATACACACACATACCTACAAAGGTATCTACAAATAAAGAGTACTGTTACACATGTGATAAGGCAACCTAATAAAACATATCAGCCACACAAATAATTCAGTTTAGTTCATGGGGAGCACGGAAAGGGCCACTAAATGATAGAAATTTGAGGTTTAGCACAACTATTTATAAGAACTGAAGTAATGATTCTGGTTCAAGTCCCATAGGGATTTAAAAAAGTTTTTCATGACAAATGTCATTTTTTTGGCCTCCTTTTTTGAGCAAGGTTAATTCATGTCAACAACAACAAAATAATGATGCAAAGCGTCACCATTCTAGCATGCTGAATGGCTTTTATTTAAAATAAAACTGTAAATAGTGTTATTTATAGTACATTATTTATCAGTACTGCTCTCTGGTAGGCATAAATTTTATCTTAAAATCTGGAATAGCTTTAGAAACGTCTAAAATGTATATTCTTTGGGAATATGGAAAGTAAATATTTACTTAAGGTGATTTTGACAAATTATCACGAACCTGAAAATATAAATTAAGACGTAAGTATTAAAGATGTGATCTTAGCGTACTGCAACCTTGTGAGGCTGACAAGATGGCTTCTTACAGAAAGGAATGACTTGTGTAAGAGCTGCCTAAGTATATAAACTTGATATATAAGAAATTTAGGCCAGGCATAGGCTCATGCCTGTAATCCCACAACTTTGGGAGGCCGAGGTGGGTGGATCTCTTGAGCCCAGGAGTTTGAGACCAACCTGGGTAACATGACAAAACCCCCTCTCTACTAAAAATATGAAAAAATTATCCAGGTGTGGTGGTGTGCACCTGTGGTCCCAGCTACTTGGGAGGCTGAGGTGGGAGGGTCACCTGAGCCCAGGAGGCAGAGGTTGCCGAGAGCCAAGATCACACCACTGCACTCCACACTGACCCTGTTTCAAAAAACCAAACAGAAATAAATTTAAAAGTAAGTTTACAGATGTAAATAGAGAACCCTTTTGGACAACAGGATATGAAATATAGTATAGTTCACCAAAATAATGGGTATGGGAGAACTGTCAGTTTAATTCTATAAAATTTTAATTATAGAATAGTTCAAAGAAATCGTTATTTAGTTGATATAGGAAATTACTGCTTTGTCCTTAGGGAACCTGCTTTATTGCAGAGAGATGAGAGGTGTCATAGCTGAGTGGAAAGAGCTTTGGCTCTGGAGTCTGACAAACTCAGGTTTGCAGCTTACCTCTATCACTTATTAGTTTGTATGACTGTGGACAAAATATTTAGCTTTCCTGAACCCCAGTTTCCTTAGTTGTGAAATGGAGATATTACCTACTTTGTCCACTTTTTGGAGTTATATATTAAATACATACAAAACCAGAATAGTTTAAAGCGTAAGTTTTTTTTCACTTGGGCAAAAAATCGTAATTAGTTGCCAACTGAAAGTAAATGCTACTTTAGCCTCAAAAAACTTCAATCAGCCTCAAAAAACTCAAAAACCTCAAAAACTTCAATCAGCCTCAAAAAACTTCAGTACTTATGATTTTACTTCTACTCTTAAATTGATTAAGTAAACTCTATTAACACTGCCTAAAAGGTAAACTCTAGCCCAGTTGAAGTCCAAAGTGTCATAAACTGTAAGTGAGATCTAAAAATACTGAGATTTCATAAAAATTAAGTTGTGGAATATATTGACTTCTCTTGTATTTATCAATGTATGCTTATTAAAAAATTGTAAAATTTGGAGTCATATGTTAAAGCTAAATGGCCAAATAATGGATATGATGATATATGTTAAAATGAAACATAATCACCATTATGATGATAATTCTATCAGTATAGTCTTCTTACCCCCATTTTGTTAGCTGCACGCAGTCTGAAGCTGTATGTCTTTCCAGGAAGAAGGCTGCTCACTGTACATTCTACTTCAGAACCTTGGTAAACTTCTCTAGGTTCATCTTTTTCTATAGGAGACATTTCCACACTGTAACAGGAAATGGGTGATCCACCATCAACCAGAGGGGGTCCTAAAGGTGGAAAGATTGATGCAATTTAACAAGATGAATACTTTCTGTTCTAACTTAATAATAATTTATTACCAAAATGGAAATTACCCCATCGTAACTGTATTTCTTTTGCTTTGGGTCTACCCTGTAATCTGGGAGGGAGGCATGGGCCAGGAGGCACAGCTGGAGTCTGCACAAGTAAAGATTCAGAGACCTGCCAAAACAAAAGCAAAAAGAAAACAAAAATGCCCCAAAACCAAATAATCAGATTGCTTTTGGTAAGGAAAAATAACATAAACATAAATATTGCACTGATAATTTGAAATTGTACTTGATTGTCAATGAAAAAGGAATAAAGTTCTGAAAAAAAATCAAAACCCAATTAAATAAAAATTCAAAATTTTCATAGACAAAGACATGTACTGTGCAAGTACTATATACAAAGCAAGTTACTGAAAACGAACTTCAATGAACCCTTCCTTTCCTTTTCCTTCCATAACTAAAGAAAAAAACAACTTCCAACGCAATTTAATGGGCAATATTTTTTATCTTCTCCAAAGGGATCCATAAATCTCTTCTAAGGAGGGATGTTTTAATATACTGTATAAGCTGACTGATTGATTGATTTTTAGAGGTGGGGTCTTGGTATGTTGCCCAGGCTGGAGTGCAGTGGCTATTCACAGGTATGATTACAGCCTCAAATTCTTGAGCTCAAGCAATCCTCCCACATCCAGAGTAGCTGAGACTATACACATTCATCACTGCACCAGGCTTAACTTATACATTAAAAAATTATCTTTCCTTCATCCTTTCCACCTAAAAATAATTCTGAAATCAGGTAAGCTTTTCCAGGCATTTGACATCTTTCTAGGTATTTGATATTGCTTTTAGTTTCTATGCTATATTTATATTTTTAAAAGCCTTTATTTTCAAAGACACTCTGTTAAAAACAATGCCACACTGGGCCGGGCGCGGTGGCTCACGCCTGTAATCCCAGCACTTTGGGAGGCTGAGGCAGGTGAATCACAGGGTCAGAAGATTGAGACCATCCTGGCTAAAATGGTGAAACCCAGTCTCTACTAAAAATACAAAAAAATAGCCGGGCATGGTGGCGGGCTCCTGTAGTCCCAGCTATTCAGGAGGCTGAGGCAGGAGAATGGCATGAACCCAAGAGGCAGAGCTTGCAGTGAGCCGAGATCGTGCCACTGCACTCCAGCCTGGGCGACAGAGCCAGACTCCGTCTCAAAAACAAACAAAACAACAACAACAAAAAAAACAAAACAATGACACAAACTCAGTGCCATATTCCTTACGTGCAACATATTAAGGTTCGTATTTAACATTCTTTTTAAACACAAAATATTTGGTCATCTTTTTATTAGAAAGCTATCCTACACAAAAATGCTGTAAAATGCTATAGTAGAACAGGATTTTGTGCATGTGTATGTGTGGTTGCTTTTCTTAAATCCAGGGAGATTTTCTTACTGGATAAAATGAAGCAATTGGAGGACAAGCCAGCTGGGCAGGACTCACACTCAGTTTCACATTAGTTTCATTTTCAACAAAATGCCTATATTTCATTTTTAAAAAAGAATACTTTCGTTGCATTAAATTCCATTTTGAAAAAAAACAAAACAAAAACAGCCATTATGAATGATCCAAGAAAGCATTCTTGGTTTAATTCATTAAAAAAAAAAATCACTTGGCCAGGTATGGTGGCTTATGCCTGTAATCCCAGCACTGTGGGAGGCCGAGGCCAGTGGATCACGAGATCAGGAGTTCAAGGCTAGCCTGGCCAACATGGTAAAACCGCGTCTCTACTAAAAATACAACAGTAAGCCAGGCGTGGTGGTGGGCACCTGTAGTCCCAGCTACTCGGGAGGCTGAAGCAGGAGAATTCTTGAACCCAGGAGGCAGAGGCTGCAGTGAGCCCCGATCGTGCCACTGCACTCCAGCCTGGGCGACAGAGACTCCATTTCAAAAAAAAAAAATCACTCTTATTAATAAACATACGTCCCTAGAACATTATGTCTTTATATCAATGGTACACTTTAAGTTCATTTTGATTACTGAGTCTCTAATAAAAAAATAATGGCCAACTTTTTTGAAATAAGTAAATATTAGAAAGTAGATTTAAATAGTAGATACTATTTTATGATGTGTCCTCACACACATAATTTATGGAGCAGTAAATCAGTCTATAATTATTTTATTTCTATTTCTGCTTAGTATTTTCTGCTTAGTATGTGTCCTCACACACATAATTTATGGAGCAGTAAATCAGTCTATAATTATTTTATTTCTATTTCTGCTTAGTATGGTTATTAAGCATCATTCTCAAATTTATCTTTATAAAATTTTCTCCAATGTTTTCATGTATTTGTTTTTCCAAAGCTGAATACCAACCAGACAACAGACATACACTGAATACTTACTGTGAGCTAAGTACGACATTAGAATATTTTGGTCACTATTAAATTAACCAAACAGGTTATAGAAGTTACTTTGCTCCATTTGTGGGTATGTTTCAATATTTGAAGTGGCACCTGGTGATCCTACCCCATTTAGCCAAACCTAACAACACCACAAAAGAATCTACATGTAAGTATTACCGCACTCTGTCCTCCATCACTGATGCAGTAAACTCGTAAACGATAGAAACAGCCTGGATTCAGTCGATCACAAAGATGTTCCCTGGTAGCGCCACTGTATATCATTTCCCATTTGTTTCCTGTAAGGTGAGGAATTGTGTTCAATCAGATACTAGGTAATGTTTAACGTTTTGGTATCATGGACACATCAGGTATCCTAGCTTCACAAAGTAAGTATTTATGTAATTTGTCAGAAACAATTTAGGCTTGTTTCGGTTTCCTGGAAATGATCTAATTTTCTTTATGTGTGCAACTTCCTAGACAAGTCTGCATGGCTTCATGGAAGTGAAATATCTCTGTAATTCTGTACAGACTTTGGCCTAGATTGATAATTTACTTTTAATTAAGCATTTTAAATGTGTTTACTGGTCCAGTAATAACGTTATAGCACACAAAGAGTACAAAAAACCAGTATCAGAGGAAGTCTAGTCCTAATTAAAAGACATCCTTTTTTTTTTTTTGGCAGGAAATAGGTCATTTCATAGAAATAAACACTGCTAAATGTGCGATTCAAGAATAAAGTTCACTAGTCATAAAACTTACTACTAAAACTAGTATGATGTGAGTTAAATTTTAGAAGTTAATCCTTCTCTATCTGTATACAAATCTAACTGAATAAATTAACCTTCAGAAGATTCATAGTATCTAAAGACTTGGTCTAGGTGTATAGAGGCTGAGTAATGTAAACAAATGAGAACAAAAAGAACATGTAAATGCAATGATACAGGTGTACAGCACTCTTACATTTGATTCACTGTATTTCTGGAAATCACAATTTAAAGTGGACCGTAACAGGCAAAATCCTAACTGCTAGAAACAAAGAAAAAAAAATCCAGGACAGCCCAAAGTGAAGTAAACATCTTTTTACAGTGCCTTATGAAAAGCAGGAAGAAAGAAAAGATATAACATAAAATGTAAAGCCATAAAGAATAGAAAGAGACTGGCTGGAATAAATCTATCAGTGTTTAATATCCATTCATACCGTTAGAACCTTCTGCCATCTCCACCACATATTTATTGATGGCTGCTCCGCCATTGTCTTTTGGTGGATCTATCCAAAGAAGCAAAGTAGTATTAAGCAAAGTACAAAACAACATAAAAATGATTAAAAAACCTAATAAACAGAATACCAAACTAGGTTTAAAAAAAAAAAATCACCTGCAATGACTTAATACCAGTACCCAATTACTCCATGCTGTTGTCATCTGCTTTCACTTAATTTACCATATTTAAAATAGGGCTCTCTATAACAATTTTTAATGGCTGCATGATATTCCACTTGCTTTATTTATTTTTATTTTATTTTTTTTAGATGGAGTCTCGCTCTGTCACCCAGGCTGCAATGCAATGGTACGATCTTGACTCACTGCAACCTCTGCTTCCTGGGTTCAAGTGATTCTCTTTCCTCAGCCTCCTGAGTAGTTGGGACTACAGGCATGTGCCGCCATGCCCAGCTAATTTTTATATTTTTAGTAGAGACGGGGTTTCACCATGTTGGCCAGGCTGGTCTCAAACTCCTGACCTCAGGTGATCTGCCTGCCTTGGCCTCCAAAAGTGTTGGGATTACAGGTGTGAGCCACCATGCCCAGCCTCCATTTACTTTAGATGTTAAGGTTGTTTGAAATTTTTGAATATTATAAATATCACTGAAGCATTTTTACTGGTCTGAATTTTTCAGGCAAGGGTCAAGTTTATGGGATCTTTGTTTTTCCATTAGGGATGTAGGTAGGTGGTCGATAAATGTTTGTTTTCAATGAATGGTTTTCATTTCTCATGAGAGCCAGATGACCCAGGTGACTTTAGCTGCAAGTTCAGTAATCTTTCATTTCACACAGTGCTACCCCTGCTCATTATCTTACAGTGGATCGCAAGTTGCTCTTTATAATATCTTAACCTACCATGTATGAGTATAAGGTTTTCCACAAAAAATATACCCAATGAATGACTCTCACATTTCTTTTTGGACTGTCTTGAGATAACAAATTTACTCAAATATCTTAAAAATTATCTTCATATTCAAATTATTTTAATCAAACACAAAAGTGATAATGTATAAACATGCACAATATCTTACCCCAAGTTATTTTAAAACTGTGTGAATGTATCTTTCCTTTCACTGAAGGCTTTACAGGTATGCCTGGTTTATCAGGGCAAGTAGTAAATTCTACTACTTCACTTGGATTACTTTTACCTTCTGAGTTGTAAGCAATAACCTGTGATGAGAACACAAAGACATAAAATAATGCATTTGATACCTAATGATACTGGCTTAATGAACAAAGTGATAGGAGACAAACAGCTTCAACCAAATGATAAAATACATTTTTTTAGCTTGGAATGGTTTGTTCTTTGAGAACTGCTTGACTCCAATAGATACTTGGCATGTATGAAGAGTATGAAACTGTACTTCCCTTTTTAGAGTCCGTACTGGGAATACAAGTGTAAAACCTAACATTCTGATACTAAATAAGAATCAAAGGAACAAGCTATAATCTGGTGATTCTTGATGGGCTTTAGGCTTTAGGCTTGCTTTGTTTCTTCTTTTAATATTCTTCGTGGGTTTAGAAAGAGGTCCATACATTCTTTGAATCTCCTTTCTTCAAAAGGTGAAGTTTAATCCCCCTTCCCTTGTGTGCGTGTTATACTTAATCACTCACTCTAACAAACAGAATACAGCAGAAATGACAGTGTGTGTAACTTCCCTATGGAAAAATTCATGTGGTAAGGAACTGAGGATTCCTGGAGACAACCATGTGAGTGAACTTGAAAGCAGACTCCAGTCCCAGGAGAGCCTTGAGATGACTGCAATCCCAGTTGACATCCTGATTACAACCTCATAGAGACCCTGCATTAGAATTACCCAGTTAAGCTGGTTCTCAATTCCTGACCCACAGAAACTATAAGTTTGTTTTCTCAAGCTGCTAAATTTTGGGATAATTTTTTATAAAGCAATAGAGAAATATAATTCCAATCTAGGTATTATTCTATTATAGACATTTAACTATACCTGTATTGTTACATTTTCTCCTCTCCTGAACTTAAAGATCCTCAAGTCCAATACCAAACCATGATTTTTTCTTCTCTAAACCTGCCCCTTTTTCTCTCCCCACAGTAAAAAGCTCTACCCGTCTACCTAGTTGCTCAAGTCAAAAGTGTTAGAGACAAACCGCCCCAAAAAAGCTTTGTGCTACTTTGTACTGCTGACACTCCCCATAAACCTCTCCATGCTGCCCACCCCTCCCCCTTATGCTCTGCAACTCTTCTCTGTGAGGCCCACCTTTCCCTCTGAGCCCCTTTACATTTCTAAGCCCTTATCTAGGTGCCACAGTGAAGACAGCAGACTTCACCTATCAGGCCTTGCTGTGATAAGCCAATCCCAATTACAGGCCATTGGGACTACACAAGGGGAGGTCGTGGGAAGCACAAACTTTATCTACACCCACCTGTAAGTTCCTTCATTTAGCCGCTACCACAAACGTCACAAGGTGATATATGGCAAAGTTAACCAACAAACGACCCCAGGGTCTCTCTCCCCAATATAAATCCCTCATTTTGTAAGCTCAGGGCTTCCTCCTCTGTCTGCAGTGGAGCAGCCGGAGGTTCAATACACTTACTCACCTGACTTTGGGTTTATTCTTTCTCTTGGCTGACCTTACAAAAAGGAGACATCCTTGATTCTTCTCTAAACCGCATCAAATCTCTCACTATATCCCATTAACTTTACCTCCACTTCACTATTCTTTACAATTACAACCACGTTAATGAAAGCCTCCTTTCTCCTATCTTTCCTGAGTGACTGTAATTATACCACTACCTAGTTTCCCAGTGTACATTCCTGCCCTTGACCCCCACCTACTTTCTACACCGCAGCCAGAGGGACTTTATCACTGCTCAGCTCAGAACCCTTTAATCGTTTTCCATCTTACTCAAAATAAAATCTAAATTCCACACCATGCCTACTGAAACTCCACTGCAGGGTCTTTGTGCTAGCAGAAAGTTTTTCTGATTTTGACATGCTACTTCCTTGTTACTCAGATCTGTTTAAATGCCATTTCCAAGAAGACTTCCTTAACTACCCAGTCATTCTCTCTTACCCCATTCTATTTTAATTAACCTGCATTGCACTTAACACAATCTATTTGTTTGCTTATTTATTGTCCATTCCCCTCATCAGAATATCTGTTGTAGTATTAGTGTTTAGAACAGTGCTTAGCAGAGAGTAGATGCTCAACTACTGGTTGAATGAATGCCTCATAGATGGGGACTATGATGCTATATAACACCATACACAAGGATATGAATAAATCTATGACCCCAAATAATTCATAGAGCCCCTCAGAACTCAGTAAAGTTTAGTCCAATTGTTCAATTTTGCTCAGGCTTCCTCAGTCCTCTCACAGTCACATGGATTTTCAGGATGTTTTCTCACTCTACTTCTTTACAAATGAGACTACAAATGGGTTTGAAACACTTCTCAATATTGTGCACAGAATCTACTTAAACCTTTTAACCAGAAGAACAGTCTTCCTAAAAACTATAAAGATTCATTTAATTACGTTTTTAAGGCTCTATATTTCAACATTGTCTCCTTTTACTGTAAAGCACCTTCTAGTCATAAGGGTAATTAAAGGTATAAAGTCAACAAGATAATCTCCCTCCACCCAAATTTTACACATAATCAAAATGTTCATTTAGTGCCTATCACATAAGGAGCACTGTGCTAGGAACCCTGTGTGATCAGATCTTATCTTCGAGGAGTTTAGAATCTTCATGCAGAAGATAAGCAATATGTGTATCAAAAGAATTGGGCAGGAGAAGAAAGATTACTAAGGCCTAAAATGGTTCAGGAAGGCTTTGAAAAGGGAAATGGAACTGTTATGGAGTCTTCCTGGGCAATAGCAATCAAAGGGGAAGCTTGGGTAAGAGAAAAAAACAGAAAGCCCTGCACGTAAGAGCACAAGTGAATAGTAAACAGTGAGCTCTGCTCAGGGAGACATCAGTAGTTAATCTGGTGAGGTAGCTGGTTCAAGTATGGACTGGAAGGTAGTAAATTTTAAAAACTGAATGGAAATATAAAGAACCTTATATCAAACTACGGAAATTGTTTCTTAGAGGGAAAGCTGTTTTTCAGAAAGATTAATCTAGGTATAGAGGAGAACCTGGATTGGAAGGTGAGAAAAGAGCCTGAAAGCAGTTATATACAGAACATGTTTGGAGACTTAGTATTCTTCAAGACAGAAACGGCAGATGATATAAGGCAAAAAGATGGTATATCCAAGCAAGAGAGGGATACACCAAGAAGACCTAAGGACTTAGCTAGGGCACACTTAGGGCAGAAAAGATAGATCATAAAATGACACCAGACAAGATGAGAGGAAGAAAACATGACTACATACTACGTACTGTAACAGATGCTGACATAAGTGAATTTCAAGGATGGAACATAAAAGTAGTTAATGGAGTCAGATACAAGCTGTTTTGGTTTCTCTTTACCTATAAAAAGACCTCAAACAACAAGGAATAAGCTGAAAGTGAAAGTATCTAAAGGTTCTTAGCTCAAGATGCCCAGACCTTGACCTTTAGAAGCCTTGCTACATCCAAAGTGGGGATTGGAAATAAAAAAAGAAAAAAAAAATCCCAGAAGGCTTGCTACTTGAAAAACTTTCACAGGAAATTCAGGAAACAAGGCATCAGTTTTCTAGTGGCCTAGGGTTACAGGACTGGCCACTTGGCTATGAAGCCTTTGATAGTTTAAAAAAAAATTTTAGACACCAGGTCCTAGCCCAGCCTTCAGTGAACCATTCGATGAAATTAGAATTGCTTATAACTCTTAATTTTAAAGAATTTTAAAGAATTTTGATTGCTTTGTTGTGCTTTAAAATTTTATTTTTGGCTGGGCGTGGTGGCTCATGCCTGTAATCCTAGTGCTTTGGGAGGCAGAGGTGGGAGGATTGATTGAGTCCAGGAGTTCAACACCATCCCGGGCAACATACAAGACTATCTACACACACACACACACACACACACACACGCGCACACGCATGCACTCTCTCTCTCTCTCTCTAGCCAGGTGTGGTGGCTCATGCCTGTGGTCTCAGCTTACTCAGGAGGCTAAGGTGGGAGGATCCCTTGAGCTCAGGAGTTTGAGGCTGCAGTGAACTATGATTGTGCCAATGCACTCCAGCCTGGGTGATGGTGTGAGCCCCGTTTCAAAATAAATAAATAAATAAATAAATAAAATTTTATTTTCATTCTTATCATTTACATTTTTTCACTGTTCTAATCTTGTTTTAGTATTTTGATTATCCCAGAATTGTCCTCAGTGTAGAACATTGAGCTCTAGTATTTGGTAAACTTGGTCATATTAGTAGTTCATTTTACGTTAATCATATTCTTATTGTTTCTTCAGAATAATAACATGCTACTTAGTCATTACTTCCTGGATTGTATTTTAAATATTTTTAAAATATTTTAATTTTTTATAGTTTTTCTCAGTTTTCTAAGATCTCTCTTCAGTGTTCTAAGATCTCTCTAAAATATTAAGATTTTATTTTGATACAACTGTTTGAAAGAGTCCGCAATATCTAGCTAGAAAAGGAAGACAGAGACACAACAATAGGATTTAACGATTCAAAATGCCCTTAAGCTGGGATCCCCGCATATGGCAGATTTAAAATAAGTGTCTGAGCTCCTAGAACTTCATACAAGCATCATTTTCTACTTCCTGTTTTTTTTTCCTCCTCTAGATCAGTTGTTTCCAAATTTTGGAAGGATCAGAATTACCTGGAAGTATACCACAACAGATTGCTAGGCCTCTGCCCCCCAAATTTCTGATTTAGTAGATGGAGGTGGAGAGGGGAGGGGCCAGAGAATTTACATTTCTAACAAGTTCTCAGACGATACTGATAAAATGGCCTGCCGACCACTTTGAGAACTACTGCTCTACATCTTAATAAGCCAGAATATAGCCCTCTTCCTTTTATCCAGTGCTGTGTAAAGAGGTGGCTTTCAGAAATATTGTTTTCCCATCTCCAACCTCATTATCTGGGAGAATTTTGTGCAACAGCCTACTGTCTCCTTGGAGATTCTGACTGTATACTTCTCCCTCCCCTGAAATTTGACAGTGACTACCACAGTGAAACACAGTTTAATTAATTAGTTAATATTATTAAGAGATGATGTCTTGCTCTGCTGCCTAGGCTGGAGTGCAGTGACACGATCATAGCTCACTACAGCCTTGAAATCCTGGGCTCAAATGATCCTCCTTTCTCAGCCTCCGAAAGTGTTGGGATTATTACAAGTGTGAGCTACCATGCCTGGCAACTTTTACATAGAAAAAAAAAAAAATTTTTTTTTTTTTTTTTTTTTTGAGACAGAGTCTTGCTATATATCACCCAGTCTGGAGTGCAGTGGCATAATCTTGGCTGACTGCAAACTTTGCCTCCCAGGTTCAAGCAGTTCTTGTGCCTTAGACTCCCAAGTAGTTGGGATTACAGGCGTGAGCCACCATGCCTGGCCTAAATAGAAATTTGATTGGCTTATAGTAGAACGCTAAGGAATCTGACACATATGTGTATTTGTATGCATTTCAGTCCCTATAATACCATGGTGTTACAAGGTAGTAGAATTTTAGGATTTTCATAAACTTAACAAATTACAAAGACAACTTCCTCTTTAGGAGACCTGTTGGAATGCTTCATTAATGAAGCAAAAATACAACCCAATATCATCACAAAACTGGAATGGATGTGCCTATTTCTCAGGTATTTTATAAATCTTGTAAATATGAAAACCATATTTAGAAATTAAATTGACCTAGCATTATTATACGTTTTTAAAATGAAGCTAATAGCAAAAAATAAAGCATAACAATTATTATGTATTAAATAATCAAATTTCCGATTGCTAAAGACTTAAGGTTCTTAAGAAGTAATAAAATTTATCTTTGCTTTTTAATAGTGAACACAATTTACAGTGGCTTTTATCATTTATTTGAAATGGTTTGATTAAATAAGCACTGGCAGGAAAATTTAAATGTTGAATTTATCAACTAATGAGCATCCTGTTATATTCTTGGGAAAACTTCTGTGCAAATACAGTCTGGCTTATATTAACTGGTATATTAACTAATTCAAGCACGGTCGGCCAAGAAATAGCAATGTATATACTGACCAAGACAAAGAGCAAAATTATATTCTAGAATAATACTATACTAGGAAAATAAGAATTTCAGGAGTCTTCACACTAGAACAATCTTCAAAGCTTGCCTCAAGTGAGCAAGAATGACATGTAGTCTCCCCACCCTCCTCCGGGAATAATTTAGTACAAAGGCCAATAGATGGGCTGAGTTAAGGCAAGCCTTTGTGCTGGGGACAGGGATGTCTTGGGTGGAGGCAGCAGCATGTACCCAGTAGGAACTCAAGCACCTTGATCCTGAATAGGACTTTAGGGAAGAGAATGGGGGGGACAGGGAGGGGTTTGATCCAGTAAGTAAATACACTGAACTGGATCAAAGTTTCTCACTGATGATGAAGGAAGTTAGAAATAAGGACAGGGGAAAACTAAAATTAACCTGTGGCACTGGATTAGAATTGAGGGTATCTGGTGTGAACTCATGATTTTTTAAAATACAGAGATAAGAAACACAGACATGTATCTGTGTTGTAACTGTATATTTATGTATATACACGTGTATAAATATTTGTATATGAACTAAACATATACACACATATAGTTCCTAGCTCTGTCCATTGGGAGGGTGCCCAGGAGCAGTAAAACCTCTATGGCAATTAAGTATACTTAGTATCTAGATCTTGATTCCTAAATATCACTGTCCACTAAAAGGATCCTGGTGCTTTGAGAAATGGCCAATTCCAGAGTTTAAGAAGGTAAACTTTAAGATGGGACTACAATATCTTGTGCCAGAAAGGAAGGGCTCAAAGAATGAGAGACATGTCAAAAGGATTCTGAAGCCAGCTTGTAGGGGATCCCAAATCTGGGACAATTTGAGCCTCACAATAATCAAAGCAACAAAATATAACCCATTGAACAGACTTCCATGAGTACCTACTGATATAAATAGGAAGAAGAGAACGTCTTTCTTTCCTTACAGTATATTGCCAACTAATTAATGTAGAAAAAAATGATAAAATTTTAAAAATCACCACTTGGCACCATCAATCATGGTTATAATTGATTTAGGCAAGAATCACCAATGGGTGTTAAAACGATCGATGAAAGTTTGATAAGGAAGAAGATGCTCACAGGGTACACAGTATTTACAAAACACTTATTAATTACAAACAAAAAACAATAACTTTATGGTTATTATAAATATGAGAAGAATATGGTAGATACAGGCTTTATCAAGTGACTACCAGTAATAAGACAAATTGAAATTATACGCCACTTGATATGATACATTGAGAAAAACGTAGCATTATTTTCTGTGATATCCCTGCCAACAAAGCATACACTTAGTAACGTTCTAACATTCATATTTTAAAAGATGTTTGGTCACATTACACAAATAAGAGTCATATAAATTGGTTTTTGTTTTAAATATATAAAGTTTGAGAAGCACCACTATATAATAAAGTAAAACAAAAAAGCTCACTAGAAAAGGTCAACATTATATAAGATCTAAAACCAAAGGAGTGAAGTATACACTTGGATTTAAAACAGTAAGAATAGAGACCGGGTGCAGTGGCTCGTGTCTGTAATCTCAGAACTCTGGGAGGCCGAGGCAGGAAAATCGCTTGAACCCAGGAGTTTGAGACCAGCCTGGGCAACATGGTGAAACCTCGTCTCTACAAAATAAGTTAGCCAAGTGTGGTGGCATGCACCTGTGGTCTCAGCTCCTTGGGAAGCTGAGGTGGGAGGATGACTTGAGCCCAGGAGGTTGTGGCTGCAGCGAGCCATGATTGTGCCACTGCAGCAGCCAGGGTGACAGAGTAAGAGCCTGTCTCAAGAAACAAACAAACAACAAACAGAAAACAAAGAACCCCAACGTGCCAGTAAGAATAGGAACAAGGAACAAATCTTTTAAGGGTTTTCAAAGCTTACCTTAAATTTATACTTTGTACTACGTCTGAGATTTTTCACTGTGTAAGCAAGATCTTCTCCGTCATATTTAGGCTTAAAACCATATCCCTGGAAAAGGAAAACAAAGTCTTCATTCGATGTCTAACAATAGAAATATGGGCAATAATGAATATGTAAAAAGACCCAGGTTTCTCTTCATCTTCTACTATGTGCAATATGACTAAAGCTCTGTTGAGTGGAATCCTCACCTTGATGCTTCTGTCTTCAGTGGGTAGACCCGGAAATGCTTATTGAACATTTGGTGGAAGATGAAGCAGACCACTTAGTCTCAGTAAATATAGTAGCCAAGAGAAGACGATCTTTGTGTTGAGGGAAGAGAGGTTAGCGTTGGAGCCAATGGTAACTTCACCATCAGTAAGCTATCCCAAGAACAGAGATTTCCCAGAGACATCGTGCAAGAGCTGAACAGAACTGTAAGTAGTTAACATATTTAACTTGCCCTTAACACATAGTTGTTTAAGTAAATAATTGAAGGGTTAGCTGTGCTGGCAGGTGAGGATGTCACTTAGATTTGGGATTGCTATGTCCAGCACCAGTGACAATGCTTTACAAACTTTCCAAACGTTATCATTTCTTGAATTTAAAAAAATTGAGATATAATTCATATGCTGTAAAATTCACCATTTCAAAGTATAAAATCTGATGGCTTATAGTGTATTCACAAAGTTGTGCAACCCTCACCTAATTTCTAATTTCAGAAAAAGCCTGTCCTTTTTTGGGTAGCAGTCACTTCCCTCCTCCTCCTATCTACTAACATACTTCCTGTTTCTATGGAATTGTCTATATCCATATAAATGGAATCATATAATATGTAGTCTTTTGTAACTGGGCTCTTTTATTTAGCATAATGTTTTCAAGGTTGATTCATGTTGTGGCATATACTGGTACTCTTTTTATGGCTGAAAAATATTCCATTGTATGGATACACCACATTTTGTTTATTCATCTATCTGTTGATGGGTATTTGGGTTGTTTCCACTTTTTGACTATTACGAATAATGCTGCTATGAACATTTGTGTACTAGTTTTTTGTATGAACACGTGTTTTCAATTCTTTTGGGTATATACTTAGGGGTGGACCAGGGCTATTTTTGACCTATATTCCTTCAAAGTAGCTCTGAAAATCTATGAACTGTATATAGATTTAACAATAGAATACACCCTAACTTCTGGTCAGCTAGGCTCTAGGTAACAGGATGTGAGTGATGCGTAACTAGATTCAGGCTGCACCAGTTTCACAGGAAACTTTAAAAATCTTCTGTGATACTTTGGGAAGCAGTGTATAAATACATTTAGAGAAAGGCAGACACATATTTCTTCATCTTTTAGAGCTGCTTAGTCAAGAAGGCTGTGATCTTCCCCTCCCCATAATTTCCCTAAAACAGATAAAGTGTAGCCTATGTGGTTCCAAAGCATAGACAGACATATATATACACACACAAACAAAACAAAACCTCTTTCACATCCAAAGAAAATACAGAGTTTTCAGGCTGGGCACAGTGGCTCAAGTCTGTAATCCCAGCACTTTAAGAGGACGAGGTGGGAGGACCACTTGAGCCTAGGAGTGCGAGACCAGCCTAGGCAACATAGCGAAACTCTGTCTCTACAAAAAATAAAAATTTTTTTATTTTAAAATTAAAATACAGGCACATGGTGGCATGTGCCTGTAGTCCCATCTACTTGAAAGGCTGAGGTGAAAGGATTGCCTGAACCCAGGAGTTCAAGGTCGAAGTGAACCGAGATTGTGCCACTGCACTCCAGCCCGGGCTACAGAGCAAGACCTTGTCGCAAAAGGAAAAAAAGACTGAGTTCTTCATCATGCCTAACCTCTTCCAAACAGTAACAAGCCAAGGCTTCAAAGGACTGGGAAATGAGCTAATTACTGTGGCAATATTTATTGTATTAGGATTAATGCCACACTAAAATGTTTTTTTTCTGATTTAAAAAAAAATTATACTTTAAGTTCTGGGATACATGTGCAGAACATGCAGGTTTGTTACATAGGTATACATGTATCATGGTGGTGTGTTGCACCCATCAACCCAACATTTACATTAGATATTTCTCCTAATGCTATCCCTCCCCTACCCCCCTACCCCCCAACAGGCCCCACTGTGTGATGTTCCCCTCCCTGTGTCCATGCGTTCTCATTGTTCAATTCCCACTTATGAGTGAGAACATGCAGTGTTTGGTTTTCTGTTCCTGTGTTAGTTTGTTGAGAATGATGGTTTCCAGCATAGCCTACCAACCAAAAAAAGCCCAGGACCAGATGGATTCACAGCTAAATTCTACTAGAGGTACAAAGAGGTGCCGGTACCATTCCTTCTGAAACTATTCCAAACAATATAAAAAGACGGACTCCTCTCTAACTCATTTTATGAGGCCAGCACCATCCTGATACCAAAACCTGGCAGTCACAACAAAAAATGAAAATTTCAGGCTGATATGCCTGATGAACATCAATGCGAAAATCCTCAATAAAATACTGGCAAATCAAATCCAGCAGCACATCAAAAAGCTTATCCACCATGATCAAGTTGGCTTCATCCCTAGGAATGCAAGGCTGGTTCAGCATACACAAATCAATAAACATAATCCATCACATAAACAGAACCACTGACAAAAACCACATGATTATCTCAATAGACGCAGAAAAGGTCTTTGATAAAATTCAATACCCCTTCATGCCAGAAACTCTCAATAAACTAGGTATTGATGGAATGTAGCTCAAAATAATAAGAGCTATTTATGACAAACCCACAGCTAATATACTGAATGGGCAAAAGCTTGAAGCATTCTCTTTGAAAACCAGCACAAGACAAGAATGCCCTCTCTTCTCCTATTCAACATAGTATTGGAAGTTCTGGTCAGGGCAATTAGGCAAGAGAAAGAAATAAAGTGTATTCATATAGGAAGAGAGGAAGTCAAATTGTCTCTGTTTGCAGATGACATGATTGTATATTTAGAAAACCCCATCACCTCGGCCCAAAATCTCCTTAAGCTGAGAATGTTTTAAATACACTATTTAAAATCCATATTTGCACTTACTGAAGTTTCTTCCTCCATCTCTAAAATGTAAGAAATTCCTTCATCTGATGGTGTTCCTGAAGGCTTACTCCACTGTAAGGATAACCAAGTAATTCCAGCCTTTGTTAATACAGGACTTGCTGGCATAGAAGGAGCACAGCCTGAAGTGTAATATAAGACTTCTTCACTAAAACCACTGTTGAAACAAATGGTTTTAAAAGGTGTGAAAAAGTTATTTTTACAGTGAAAGAACAGGTTTGTAACAGATGTAATTTTTTTTGAAAATGACAATTTTTGATAATGAATTATAATACAAATAATATATCTTGGGTTTGATCTCTTTATGATAACCAGGTCAGATACCAAACAGTGAATTAGTGTTCTACTAAAAATGCAGTTTTTTTCAGATTTGTAAGCCTTTATATCATAATTTGTCCAGTCAATGAAAAAATATATATATTACCTTATGGAAACAATAACACTCACGTACTGGTGTAAATGTTGTAACTTTTAAACACACTTTCATACAATGCCATTTATATAAAATAGAAAATGTAAGTTCTCAGTTGTGTAATTAAATGCACCTGCCCCTAAGGTGAGCAGCGCTATCTCTAGATCAAAAATAATTTTAATGACTCTTGAAAGATACTTGGCCTTTCTATTTAAATTGGGTATTTTAGATGTTCTTACAATTCGCCTGACTTTAAACAAAATATTGAAATTACATATGCTGAGGAGCAAAAGAAAAATTTCTTTGTCACATATAAAAATCTAATTTATATCGGAAAATCTTGGAAAGTTGTAAGTTTAATCTTTCCTGTGGTTCCTATGTAACTAAGATAACTCTCTCAGAGCTTTTGCTAGACTGGTGAACACATCTTAACCATATCAACAAAGAGATAAACTAAACAGAATTTTTAATGAATAATTTGGACAGTAAATAATTATACAATTGAAGTTGACTTGATAATCTAAAAATATTTACATTCTTTTATAAAATACACCTTACCTTGTACCATAGTCATTTCTGGCCGATAGTCTGAATTTACAGCCCATTGCTGGTGACAGTTTAGTAATTTTAAATTGTTTCTGTGAGCCCATATAACACTGACAAAATTCTCCATTTCCTTTTCCCTACAAGAAATGGCTGATTATTATATATCATGTACATTACTGCAAAAAGATAAATCCACATCAATTCCTTCTTGACAGTTACATATTAGCAAGTGTATACTAAAAGCCATGGATCTCAAGAGAAGGCTGAGATACAGCACATCTTTTACATGATATAGATCATCAAACACAGAATTAGAACACCAGAAAGCAGGTATCTTTGTATAGCTTCTTGAATTAAGCACTCTCTTTTAGCCCATGTCAAATCTCTGGTTTTAATAAAGAAAACTCTGCAGGTATGGCTCCTACAATCTCCATGGAAGACTATCAGTGGTAGAAATGGGGTGATGATCTTTGACAGGGTCAACTGGCAGTTTTTTTCAACCTATGGAAAGCTCTAAGTGAACAGTTTTAAGAAAAGGTCCTTACCCATGCCCAAACTTCCAACTAGATAGCTCATAAACTTCTTTAAAATAAAACTTTTGGAGCTTCTACTGCTTAGACTAACACTGAAAAAGTTCTAGCAGAGAGCACAGCCCAATTACAGGCAATAAGAGGGAGAGAGAAAAGTTAGGACAACTAAAGAGTTTTAGAAATTTAGAGTGCTAAATAAAACGGGTAAGTTTCACATTCACCACCCATTTTTCTTTATTGTGTTGCTAGAGATGAAAGGGTAGTTAGGGTGACTTCTGCTTCAAAGAAAACCTGTAGACTGTCCTTGACTGCTTTACTGAATGCTTGTTTAGTGGATTCAACTGAGTTTCTAAGTAGAAAATCGTATCATCTCTAAATAATGACAGTTTTGCCCCCAAGCCAGACCCATGACTGTACTTTTTGCTTTGGTTTCAAGTCATACTGCCTTAAGAATAACTTCTGAAAGAATGTTAAATAAAGGTACGGATAATTGGGAATCTTGACTTATTTCAGCGTTGCATAAAAATGCCTTTATTTGTTTAGTGATGGTACAAAAATAACTATCAAATAAGAAATTACCTTTCTATTCCTAATCTGCTTTGAGTTTTAACTCAGATGAATGGTAATCAAATACTCTTCCTTAATTTATCAAGATAATATAGTTTTCTTCTAAATTAATGTGATATGTTAATAGGTTTTCTAATTCTAAATTATCTTAGAATTTCTGGAATAAAATCTACTTGGTTGTGCTTTATTGTTCTTTTAATATACTGCCAGATTCCCAACTTATCAATGGAATTTCTTCCACTCCCTCTGGCCCCTCTTCTTAGCTTGGTACAAGCCACAGGGCAAGAGAGAACATAGTAACTGATAGTAAAAACAATGTGCTAAACCAGGCTTGTCCAACCTGCGGCCCAAGGGCCACATGCGGCCCAGGACAGCTTTAAATGTGGCCCAACACAAATTTGTTAACTTCCTGAAAATATTATGAGATATTTTTGTGATTTTTCAAAAGCTCATTAGCTATTATTGTTAGTGTTAACGTAGGTTGGCGCAAAAGTAACTGCTGTTTTTGCCATTACTTTTAACGGCAAAAACAGCAACTACCTTTGAACAAATCTAGTATTTTGTGTGGCCCAAGAAAGCCAAAAGATTGGACACCCCGGTACTAAACAACGAAGTCCAGTATGCTTGCTGTGGTTGGCTGAGTAATGGCCACCATGAATATCCAGGTCCCAATCCCCTGAACCTGTGAATATGACCTTATATGGTAGGAGGAACCGTACAATGTGACTAAGAATCTCGAGATGGGAGCTCATCCTGGATTATCTGAATAGACCCTACATGGAATCTTAAGTGTTCCTAAAAAAGGAAGACAAAGAGGTTTGAAGACAGAGGAGGAAGAAGGTGATGTGATGATGGAAACAAGGGGAGAAAAGGCAGTATGATGTGGCCATGAACCAAGTAATGACAGCCTACAGAAGCTTGTCAAGGCAAGGAAACAGATTCTCCTCTAAAGTTGCTGGAGAGAGCCTGGCCATGCTGACACCTTGATTTTGTCCCAGAGAAACTCATTTTGGATTTCTGAACATTCAGAACAGTAAGAGAAAAATGTACTGTTTTAATATCAGGTTTGGGGTAATTTGTTATAGCAGCTGTAGGAAAAGGAATACACTTGCCTTTAAGGCTGATATGAAAAAAAGTTCCTTTATCAAGGTAGTTACCTAAATAATAGTTTTGATGGTGATTTAGTTGAAAATAGGGAAGTCAGGAATGTTTTCTAAAAACACCATCAATCCACTCATGCACCACACAAAATCATTCATACTTTTTTTGACAGAAGAATGTACTTGATGATTAAAATAAATGAAAAAGTTATTTCTGCCTGAAGATACGCACATAATGTTAAGCATTTAAAAAGATTCAATTTACTTACTTCATCCCATTCTAATACAAAGTTTTGGATTTTAGAACCATTGTCACTAGGTGCCTAAAACCAACATCAAAAAACAAAATGAAAACAAATTAGTACATTCATAAATGATACTGTGATGATCTAATGTAAAGATCTAGCTTATGTGGCAGATGTTCCCTGTGACTTGGTTCTGGGAAAATGTTCATGAAAATACAAAAATATATATATTGTATACCCTATAATCCTTTCAAATTTAAGGAAAGAAATATAGGGAAAGAAATCAAGAAGCTACTCAAGTCTTCCTGAACACTGAACAATCTCTTTTAGCAAGAACTATTAATAACTTGAAAAAGTCTTTAAAAAAAACCATTTTGCTTTCCTTCCAGAGAGTTTTATCAGCTTTAAGTTTGTAGGACTGATCCTGTCATTTGTATTAAAACTCACCTTACAAAATAAATGGAATATTGTATAAAATACCAAAGAGCGAAGAACCAGGGTGCTGAAAGAAGCTCTGGGAGGGCAGTGTCTCGGTTCTCGTTTCTAGACTGACTGTGCTGGTTACCTGAGACTATTGACTTAGCAATCTGTTAATATTTTAGGTGTAAAAGAATGCAGTTCCCTTGGCATTTTATTTCAGTATTTAATCATTCTAAAAATCATGAATTTCAACCTTAATTCCATCTGAATTTTCTTTCTACAATTTCAGCCCATTTCCTCTTTGCAGAACAAATGATCACCCCTATTCTTATTATAACTCCATATATTTGCAGACAATTGACTTTAAGACTCTGGTCAAAATTCTACCATTTTAATTTCTGAAATGATGTTTTACGAACTCTTTCCAGTTTTTACATAATATTGCTAACTATGTAAATGGCAATCAAGGATCATTAAGTTTTTAATACAGACGAACACAGAGGTCTAAATTATTTGTTAAACACTAATACAGATCTTACAATATTAATTTTTTTTTAAAATTATAATTTAAAACTGGTTAGCATGGCCAGAATTTGCTTGTTAAGTTAGGGTAATATCTCACTGACTGGCAAACTGCAGTGGCAGTTAAAAATGAATATAATGTGAACGGGGCAGAGAAAGAATCTTTGGGAAACTCCAACTCTTCTGATGTAGAGGAAGAGAATCCAAAGAGAGAGATCAAAAGTCTCAGCAGGAAGTGAGGGGTATAAAAAGACATTTTCCAACTGTTAATGACTCCAGACTGCTCTAGTCTAGTTGCTGAGGTCTCTCACATTTACTTGATTAATTTTTCTCTTTTCCAAAAGTGAGGCTATTAAAATGTCCACCTTAACCTGAGACTGAGCCTCTAGCTTTTCTCCAAGTTAGAGTGGATACTATTAAGTGTAAAGTGTTTTTTTTTTTTTACCTTATCTCATTTAGTCCTCAGATCAACTCTATGAAGTACTATTACCTGAACTTTACAAAAGAGGAAATGAGGGCTTCAAAGAACCAAATAAATTGTCCCAGATCACAAAGTCGTTAAAAGTAGAGCAGAACTGAATTTGTTCTACCTGCCCACAAAATCAGTGTTCCTACCCAGTATTCTAGGGGCTGAGAAGCACATAGTCTGCCTGGGGGAACTGGCAATAAACAGAAAAAGATCATCTTTAGTGAGCTTTTTGTTATCACCATGCTCTGGCAATTCTAAACAAAGTCAGTTAATAAGATACCTCTCTCAACTGCTACCTCCCATGTTAACCCCCATAGGAATGCTTTTAGATTAGGTGAGGTAGCAGTCAAAAGACCAGCTATTCAAGTCACTAAACTACTCTTAGTGACTTTTCTTCGTTTTTAATATTAAATAACAATAGTTATTATGCTCATTATGTTCTAGACATTACACCTTGGGCTATTTAGATGCTACCTGTTTAATCCTCCCGACTCTGAGGTATATAATACTATCCTCCAACAACAGTGACAATATCTTTTTCCAACCATGTTGATTATTGTGTGTGTACAGAGGGCCATTTCTGGAAGGGTTCAAGCCTGGGAAACCTGTGTGGGTAATCTGAGGTACCACTGCCTACATCTTATATAGGGATGTTAGGATACTGTTAAAGGCAGACATTTCAAATTGTATTTTAATTATCATTGAAATAAAGAACAGTTACGTACAGAAATCTTTAACCTATATAAAGAACAATGGGTTGCTACCTCAACTGCTCTACCAAAGGAAAGGGTCTGAGCATATTCACAAATAAACTACTACTGTAAGTGACATGAAATAAAATTAGTCATACTTTTTTATCACACATGAATATATGTATATATACACAGCTGCTTGACTTACATGTGTTAATAGTACTTTTTGACTACAAAAGTATCTAATATCCTCAGAAGAACTAGAAACTAACAAGCTACAGAACAAGTAGTAAGCCCCACATTTTTAAAAGCTTTCAAAAGTAAGGCTAGCCCTGAGCTTGCTCTCGACGCAAGGACAGATAATTAAATCAAGAGGAATAGTTACATCTCACTGCAAACCAATACTAACAGGATTGGTACCCCATTCTAAGGGATGTTTTGAAATTTTGTGGGGGCTATTTCTGACCTGATCACAATAATTCAGGAGGGGAGAGTCTGGTGGTTATGGGGTGAAGATCAAGAGCGCTAATAGCCCCACAGAATGGGGGACAATCAGTATGATGAGGAATTGTTCTCTTCCTCTAGGACTTTCAAATATCTATCAGAATTGAAGAACCAAATCCCATTTTATAAAGTTTTTTTTGTATGGTTTTAACAGACACCAAGTTTCCCAAAATGCAATAACTGCGCAATTTGGGAAAAACTGCATTTAATTTGTTCAGAAATTTACCGAGTCCACACTATTTCAGAAAATCACATAATCAGTGACAATGCTGTCTGTGGTATTTGAATGACTAATTCT
The DNA here is from genome assembly GCF_003255815.1 of Theropithecus gelada. Taxonomy (NCBI): domain Eukaryota; kingdom Metazoa; phylum Chordata; class Mammalia; order Primates; family Cercopithecidae; genus Theropithecus; species Theropithecus gelada. The sequence goes on along the minus strand of NC_037685.1, from coordinate 80,116,911 downwards.
ATGTATGGCATCTGTCTACTTCATTGTATCTTCTTGTGTAGCTGGGACCAAACATTTATAAATTAAAATATATACTTTTCTATTGAGAATAACTTTATTCCTCCTTTTAGGCAGCATATTGATCTATGAGTACAGCTATTATAAATCTAATTTTACAATAAAACTTGGAATATAAAGGCATCATGACAAAGTATTACAAAAAGAAGTAATGGGTTAAGAATCACTGTTGTGAATCTCAATGCCATCACATGTGCAATGTAATAAGCACTGTTAATTACAAATCAATCGTTTTTGCTATATTTACATATAGTAAGAAAAACCAGTAACAGTGCTATTTTAAGATACATTAAATAGGCATTTATGTCTTACATGTAAAGAGCAGGAACAAATTAGAGCTCTTTGTCTCCAGAAACAACTGAAACTTAATACTACCAGGGGAAACAAAGAAACACACGTCCAGTTGGAAACACCCTAAAGAATATTCTTACCTTCCATTGCAAAGTGAGTGAATTTTTGGTCCGATTGGCTATCCTTGGTGGATTAGGTATATCAGGTTCACAGCTCAGGGTGGTAAAGATTTCAGCTTCTGAAGGAGTTCCCTTTATAGAATTATATTCTGCCTGGACTCTATGGTGATAAAATAAATAGTTTTACCTTTCAGAATCACTGTATCCTATTTTCAATAGTGTCACCTTTAAGTATTTGCAGATTAGGAAGGTGTCCACTAAAAGTTCTATCAAGAAAATATGACTATCAGAAGTAAAAGGTGACCCTTCCAAAAAAAAGGACAAGTTTTTTTTTTTTCTTTTTTGCTGCAACCCAAAGAAATAATTTTAAATTGTGATATAACTGTGAGTGTGCATATATGTGTATTTACACACACACGCAAAAAAAATTCCTGAAACAATGTTCTCAACTATGGGGAATACACTGATGCTTTCTGTCCTATTTGATTCTATTTCTTTAAAAAAAAATGCTGAATATAATGCACAAAATTAAATTCATGACTAAATGTGACTACAATCTACAGTTTGAAAAATATTAGGTTGGACAATACTTTGAATATATCCATAGGAAGTACACTTGAACACTTAGTACTTTAGCAGAAATAATTCCAACCACATACACTCTTTTTAAAAATGGGGGTAATTAACTAAATGTGTTATATTAGGCTTCAATTGGGTAAGCCCTAGAGTCTATGAAATTTTAGTAAATTACACTAGAAGAACTGCATAGAGTAAAACATTATCTAAGTTCTTCCTATTAAATGTTATGAAATTCTAGAGTCTTGTATCCCGAACCCTAAAATAGGATGTAGTAAAAATATGTGTGTAAACGAAGTATTTATAATTATTTTATAAAAATTCCAAAAGCTGGGACAAGTTTCCAGTGCCAAACTAGATGCTACAGACATATTCTACAGATTCATTCCAAACCCAAAATTCTAGCCCTTCACTGTAACATGAGTTAAATGTTTTTGTTTGTTGAAAAATTTTGATAATTTTACCAACAGAAAAATTGAAGTCTGGAAATTTTTTTTTTTTTTTTTTTTTTTGAGACAAGGTCTCACTCTGTAGCCCAGGCTGGAATACAATGGCACAATCACGGCTCACTGCAGTCTTAACCTCCTGGGCTCAAGCAATCCTCCTACTTCAGCCTTCTGAGTAGCTGATGCCACAGGCCTGCATCACTATGCTTGGCTACTTTTTGGATTTTTTTGTCGAGATGGGGTCTCACTATGTCGCTCAGACTGGTCTCAAACTCCTGGGCTCAAGAAATCCTCCCTTCTTGCCCACCCAAAGTTGCTGGGATTATGGGCGCACTGCGACCAGCCCACAAAGTCTGCTTTTAATCCGAAATTAATGTTTAAATCATATAATAGATTTTTTAAAAAAATAATTATTAAAAAAAAAAACAAACCCTTATGCTGTATCATATAGAGGCAATCTGTAGGAATTCCTTACTTTGCATGGTAATCCGTGGCTGGCTTGAGATCATTTAAAGTGATATTTGTCTCTTCTCCTCTGGGGAAAAAAGGGTAGTATTTCAATGTCTGGTAAACAAAGCATTTTCAAACGATGTACATTATATACACTATAGTTTAGAGTATTTTATGAAACTACTTCTTTCTTTACCAACTGTAACTGGATTCAGATTCCACTAATACGGAATTTGGCAGCTAGGATATGTACCAAACTTACATGTGTACCTGCATACTACTTTAAAACAGAAGGTAGTGCTAAGCAAATCCGCTGAGTGAGCCAGACTTTTTTTTGGAGTGGAGTTAAGGAAGGTATTTAGTTTACTGAAGAAACAAAACTATTATCAATTATTTAAAAATCCATTTTGCATAGTTAAAATAAATAAAAGATGTACTGTTGAAAGAAAAATTGCCAATTTTTTACAAGGCGTCTGCCACTATTTTATTTTATTAGAAAATAATGTGGAACTTCATTTAAAATGTTACACTTTGAACAGATCACCTAAGAGAGAACACTGGAATTAAGCAGGAGTGACTGGAAACATGTAAAACAAGGAAGGAGAGGGAAGTAAGCCTGCTAGGTTGCAATCAGCTGGGAGCCTAGAAAGGTTCTCCAGTGTGGGGAAAGGGTAAGTAAGTGACCCCCAGTGGTCCACATTCCCATCGTGGACTCCTGTATTCTAGTCATGGGAAAGATCCTAGACCCTTGTGGGCTGCAACTAACACAGGGAGATGCCTGGAGTCATGCAAGGCATTGCTCAAGAGAGGGAGCTTACGCTGGGTCCTATACACCTCCCAAACCCTAAGCAGCTAGAACAAGGTATCATATTGAGAGCACAACCCCCAACAGACTGCATCCTGCCCACGGGCCCTACAGTCCCCACATCTCCACATGTCTGGAGTCCCACTGACATTCCCTACCCACAGGCCACCACTGTGACTGGTTGCTGCTTTCAGGACTAAAGCTTGAGCCATTGGCAAAGAACCTGCTGCCCCCAGCAGCAAAGCTGCTGCACATCTTTGTGCACTCCAACGACAAACTTCCTGTCTGCAGCAACTGCAACTGTGGGCTGCTGCAGCTGGGGCCAAAGCACAAGTGAAGTGGGTATTCCCTAGCTGCCTGCATACAGCTGTTGCCACTAAAAGCCCTCCCTAGTAGCAGGTCTGCAGCGTAGCCACTGCCGCCTTCACCTGAGGATTCTTCCTTGGGCCTGGGGGTCATCCCTACCCTGCCAACAGTTAGCACCTACAAACAACACTGGAGGGCCTGAAGACAGGTCTTGGTTCTGTGCCCCCAGGATTTGAGCACACTGTCTGGGAGGCCTGGGGACTACCCAGCCCAGTCCATCACCCCGTGCCACACCTGAGCACTCCTCCTGGTGGCCTGAGATTGAGCCCACCCAACCTGCCTTTAATCACTGCAGCAGGTATCCATCTGCATGTACCACCTGTGGACCTGGGGACTGGCTTGCCCAGCCTGTCACAGTCACCACCGACATCAGCATGGACTACTTGGAACCCAGAGGTTAGTCCTAATGCCATTACCCAAGCCATATCGGCTTCCCAGAGGCCCAAGAACCCACCTGCCCACCTGCCTGGCCCACTGCTGCCACTACTAGCACCTGAGCAAGCAGCTGCCTAGAGGCCCAAGAATCAGAATGCCTGGATTTGCTAACACTGGTACTCATGTACAACACCTGGGGGCCCAAGGACAGGTAGGCTTGGGCCTGCTGCTGCCACCACTGAGGCCCGAGGACAGGCTCACCTCACATCCCCATCCCCAGCAAAACTTCACTACAGCCTCCACTAACAACTGTATCCTAAGCCACTGTGGAAATCACAGACACCATAACACTGTTTACAGCAGAAGATATATGAAGACTATACTTTCGCATGCACCCTGAATCAAAGCCAAAGTGCTCTACCCAACCAACACTATAGATGCATCTTCAGGAAAAAGTCTTCCCCTATGAAAGCAAGCTCAAAAAATTGAAAGAAGTGACTGCTATACCAGATGCATGGATATTGACATAAGGACAGAAGAAATATGAAAAAGCAAGGCAATATGACACCTCCAAAGAAACATAATAATCCTCCAGCAACAGATTCTAATCAAAAACAAAAATTTAAGAAATCCCAGATAATGAATTTGAAATAATGATATTAAAGATGCTCAGCTGAAATATAAGAAAAACCAGAAAAGCAATACAAATAATTCAGAAAAACAATTTAGAATATAAGAAATTTACCAAAGAAACACAATCATAAGAAAGAACCAAACAGAAATTCTAGAACTGAAGAATTCATTAAATGAAATACAAAACACATTCGAAAGCATCAACAAAGGACTAGATACAGCTAATGAAAGAATTTCAGAACGTGAAGACAGGTCTTTTGAAATAACCCACTGAAACAAAGATACTTCAGGAGGCCGAGGCGGGTGGATCACCTCAGGAGTTCAAGACCAGCCTCCCCAACAAGGCAAAACCCCGTTTCTACTAAAAATAGAAAAAATTAGCCAGGCGTGGTGGTGAGCATCTGTAATCTCAGCTACTTGGGAGGCTGAGGCAGGAGAATTGCTTCAACCCGGGAAGCGGAGGTTGCAGTGAGTTGAGTTCATGCCACAGCACTCCAAACTGGGCAACAAGAGCAAAACTCCACCTCAAGAAAAAAAAAAAAAGAAGAAGAAAAATGAATGAACAAAGCCTATGTGACATATGGGACACTATAAAGCAATCAAATATTTGAATTTTTGGTATCCTAAATGGTGAAGAGAAAATAAAAGGGTTAGAAAACCTATTTAACAAAATAATAGCTGAAAACTTTCCAAGTCTAGCAAGAGATTTAGACATCCAGACACAGAAAGCTTGGAGAGTCAGATATGAAACAGATATAAATACAAAACAGTCTTCTGCATGAAATTATAGTCAAACTGTTAAAAGCAAAAAAGCCAAGAAAATTCTAAAGATAGCAACAGAAAAGCATCTAGTCACCTATAAGGGAACTCTTGTCAGATTAATAGGATTTCTCTGCAGAAATCTTACAAACCAGCAGGGAATGGGATGATATATTCAAAGTGCTGAAAGAAAAACAGCTGTCAGCCAAAGATATATACCCAACAAACTTATGTTTCATAGAGGAAGGAGAAAAAAGGTATTTTCCAGACAAGCAAAAGCTGAGGGAATGCATCACGACTAGTGCAGTTCTGTAAGAAATGCCTAAGGGAGTCTTACACCTGGAACAAAGGGACAATATCTGCTGTCATGAAGACACAAGAAAGTATAAAACTTACTGAACTTACTGATAGAGCAAACACACAAATGAGGAAGAAAAATAACTCAAATGTACCATTACAGAAATAAAAAAAAAAAAAAGAATGAAACAACATAACAATCAGACATCAATTAATAAAATGACAGAAATACACCCTCACATATCAATAGTAACTTTAAGGTAAATGGATTAAACTTTCTCCTTAAGGAGGCTGATCCAAGATGGCCGAATAGGAACAGCTCCAGTCTACAGCTCCCAGCGTGAGCAATGCAGAAGACGGGTGATTTCTGCATTTCCAACTGAGGTACCGGGTTCATCTCACTAGGACATGTTGGAAAGTGGGTGCAGCCCAGAGTGTGAGCCAAAGCAAGGTGGGGCATAGCCTCACCCGGGAAGCACAAGGGGTCGGCGAATTCCCTTTCCTAGCCAAGGGAAGCCGTGAAAAACGGTACCTGGAAAGTCAGGACACTTCCACGCTAATACTGTGCTTTTCCAGTGGTTTTAGCAAATGGCACACCAGGAGATTATATCCAAGGGCCTGGCTCGGAGGGTCCCACGCCCACAGAGCCTTGCTCACTGCTACCACAGTAGTCCGAGATGGAACTGCAAGGTGGCAGTGAGACTGGGGGAGGAGCGTCCGCTATTGCTGAGGCTTGAGTAGGTAAACAAAGCAGCCAGGAAGCTCGAACTGCGTGGAGACCACCGCAGCTCAAGGAGGCCTGCCTGCCTCTGTAGACTACATCTCTGGGGGCAGGGCATAGCTGAACAAAAGGCAGCACAAACTTTGCAGACTTAAATGTCCCTGGTCTGACAGCTTTGAAGAGAGTAGTGGTTCTCCCAGCACGGAGTTTGAGATCTGAGAATCTACAGACTGCCTCCTCAAGTGGGTCCCTGACGCCCAAGTAGCCTAACTGGCCCCTCCCAGTAGGGGCCGATTGACACCTCATACAGCCAGGTGCCCATCTGAGACGAAGCTTCCAGAGGAAGGATCGGGCAGCAATATTTGCTGTTCTGCAGCCTCCGCTGGTGATACCAAGGCAAACAGGGTCTGGAGTGGACCTCCAGCAAACTCCAACAGACTTGCAGCTGAGGGACCTGTTAGAAAGAAAACTAATAAACAGGAAGGAACAGCATCAACATCAACAAAAAGGACATCCACGCCAAAATCCCATCTGTAGGTCACCATCGTCAAAGACCAAAGGTAAATGAAATCACAAAGATGGGGAGAAACCAGAGCAGAAAAGATGAAAATTCTAAAAACCAGACCACCCCTTCTCCTCCAAAGGATCGCAGCTCCTCGCCCACAAGAGAACAAAGCAGGATGGAGAATGACTTTGATGAGTTGACACATGTAGGCTTCAGAAAGTTGGTAATAACAAACTTCCCCAAGCTAAAGGAAGATGTTTGAACCCATCACAAGGAAGCTAAAAACCTTGAAAAAAGATTAGATGAATGGCTAACTAGAATAAAGTGTAGAGAAGACCTTAAATGATCTGATGGAGCTGAAAACCATGGCACGAGAACTACGTGATGCATACACAAGCTTCAGTAGCTGATTCGATCAAATGGAAAAAACGGTATCAGTGACTGAACAACAAATTAATGAAACGAAGCGAGAAAAGAAGTTTAGAGAAAAAAGAGTAAAAAGAAATGAACAAAGCCTCCAAGAAATATGGGACTATATGATAAGACCAAATCTACGTCTGATCGGTGTACCTGAAAGTGACGGGGAGAATGGAACCAAGCTGGAAAACACTCTTCAGGATATTATCCAGGAGAACTTCCCCAACCTAGCAAGGCAAGCCAACATTCAAATTCAGGAAATACAGAGCACCACAAAAACACTCCTTGGGAAGAGAAAACCCAAGACACATAATTGTCAGATTCACCAAAGTTGAAATGAAGGAAAAAATGCTAAAGGCAGCCAGAGAGAAAGGTCGGGTTACCCACAAAGGGAAGCCCATTAGACTAACAGCAGATGTCTTGGCAGAACCATATAAGCCAGAAGAGAGTGGGGGCCAATACTCAACATTCTTAAAGAATTTTCAACCCAGAATTTCATATCCAGCCAAACTAAGCTTCATAAGTGAAGGAGAAATAAAATCCTTTACAGACAAGCAAATGCTGAGAGATTTCATCACCACCAGGGCTGCCTTATAAGAGCTCCTGACACTAAACATGGAGAAGAACAATCAGTACCAGCCACTGAAAAACATGCCAAATTGTAAACACCATCGATGCTAGGAAGAAACTGCATCAACTAATGGGCAAAATAACCAGCTAACATCATAATGACAGGATCAAATTCACACATAACAATATTAATCTTAAATGTAAATGGGCTAAATGCCCCAATTAAAAAACACAGACTGAAAAATTGGATAAACAGTCAAGACCCATCAATGTGCTGTATTCAGGAGACCCATCTCACATGCAGAGAGACACATAGGCTTAAAATAAAGGGATGGAGGAAGATTCACCAAGCAAATGGAAAGCAAAAAAACCCGCAGGGGTTGCAGTCCTAGTCTCTGATAAAACAGACTTTAAACCAACAAAGATCAAAAGACAAAAGAAGGCCACTACATAATGGTAAAGGGAGCAATTCAACAAGAAGAGCTAACTATCCTAAATATATATGCACCCAGATTCATAAAGCAAGTCTTTAGAGACCTACAAAGAGACTTAGACTCCCACACATAACAATGGGAGACTTTAACACCCTACTGTCAACATTAGACAGATCAACGAGACAGAAAGTTAACAAGGATATCTAGGACTTGAACTCAGCTCTGCACCAACCTGACCTAATAGACATCTACAGAACTCTCCACCCCAAATCAACAGAATATACATTCTTCTCAGCACCACATCGCACTTATTCCAAAATTGACCACATAGTTGGAAGCAAAGCACTCCTCAGCAAATGTAAAAGAACAGAAATTATAACAAACTGTCTCTCAGACCACAGTGCAATCAAATTAGAACTTGGGATTAAGAAACTCACTCAAAACCGCACAACTACATGGAAACTGAACAACCTGCTCCTGAATGAGTACTGGTTAAATAACGAAATGAAGGCAGAAATAAAGATGTTCTTTGAAACAAATGAGAACAAAGACACAACATACTAGAATCTCTGGGACACATTTAAAGCAGTGTGTAGAGGAAAATTTATAGCACTAAATGCCCACAAGAGAAAGCAGGAAAGATCTAAAATGGACACCCTAACATCACAATTAAAAGAACTAGAGAAGCGAGAGCAAACACATTCAAAAGCTAGCAGAAGGCAAGAAACAACTAAGATCAGAGCAGAACTGAAGGAGATAGAGACAGGAAAAAACCTTCAAAAATTCAGTGAATCCAGGAGCTGGTTTTTTGAAAAGATCAACAAAATTGATAGACCACTAGCAAGACTAATAAATTAGAAAAGAGAGAAGAATCAAATAGATGCAATAAAAAATGATAAAGGGGATATCAACACCAATCCCACAGAAATACAAACTACCATCAGAGAATACTATAAACACCTCTATGCAAATAAACTAGAAAATCTAGAAGAAACGGATAAATTCCTGGATACATATACCCTTCCAAGACTAAACCAGGAAGAAGTTGAATCCCTGAATAGACCAATAACAGACTCTGAAATTGAGGCAATAAGTAATAGCCTACCAACCAAAAAAAGTCCAGGACCAGACGGATTTCATAGCCAAATTCTACCAGAGGTACAAACAGGAGCTGGTACCATTCCTTCTGAAACTATTCCAATCAATGGAAAAAGAGGGAATCCTCCCTGACTCATTTTATGAGGCCAGTATCATCCTGATACCAAAGCCTGGCAGAGACACACCAAAAAAGGAGAATTTTAGACCAATATCCCTGATGAACATTGATGCGAAAATCCTCAATAAAATACTGGCAAACCGAATCCAGCAGCACATCAAAAAGCTTATCCACCACGATCAAGTTGGCTTCATCCCTGGGATGTAAGGATGGTTCAACATATGCAAATCAATAAATGTAATCCATCATATAAACAGAAACAAGGACAAAAACCACATGATTATCTCAATAGATGCAGAAAAGGCCTTTGACAAAATTCAACAACACTTCATGCTAAAAACTCTCAATAAACTAGATATTGATGGGACGTCTCTCAAAATAATAAGAGCTATTTATGACAAACTCACAGCCAATATCATACTGAATGGACAAAAACCGGAAGCATTCCCTTTGAAAACTGGCACAAGACAGGGATGCCCTCTCTCACGACTCCTATTCAACATAGTGTTGGAAGTTCTGGCTAGGGCAATCAGGCAAGAGAAAGAAATAAATGGTATTCAATGAGGAAAAGAGGAAGTCAAATTGTCCCTGTTTGCAGATGACATGATTGTATATTTAGAAAACCCCATCATCTCAGCCCAAAATCTCCTTAGGTGGATAAGCAACTTCAGCAAAGTCTCAGGATACAAAATCAATGTGCAAAAATCACAAACGTTCCTATACACCAAAAACAGACAAACAGAGAGCCAAATCAGGAATGAACTTCCATTCACAATTGCTTCAAAGAGAATAAAATACCTAGGAATCCAACTTACAAGGGATGTAAAGGACCTCTTCAAGGAGAACTACAAACCACTGCTCAGTGAAATAAAAGAGGACAGAAACAAACGGAAGAACATTCCATGCTCATGGATAGGAAGAATCAGTATCGTGAAAATGGCCATACTGCCCAAGGTAATTTATAGATTCAATGCCATGCCCATCAAGCTACCAATCACTTTCTTCACAGAATTGGAAAAAACTACTTTACAGTTCATATGGAACCAAAAAAGAGCCCACACATTGCCAAGACAATCCTAAGCCAAAAGAACAAAGCTGGAGGCATCACGCTGCCTGACTTCAAACTATACTACAAATCTACAGTAACCAAAACAGCATGGTACTGGTACCAAAACAGATATATATACCAATGGAACAGAACAGAGTCCTCAGAAATAATACCACACATCTACAACCATCTGATCTTTGACAAACCTGACAAAAACAAGAAATGGGGAAAAGATTCCCTATTTAATAAATGGTGCTGGGAAAACTGGCCAGCCATATGTAGAAAGCTCAAACTGGATCCTTTCCCTACACCTTATACAAAAATTAATTCAAGATGAATTAAAGACTTAAATGTTAGACCTAAAACCATAGAAACCCTAGAAGAAAACCTTGGCAACACCATTCAGGACACAGGCATGGGCAAGGACTTCATGACTAAAACACCAAAAGCAATGGCAACAAAAGCCAAAACAGACAAATGGGATCTAATTAAACTAAAGAGCTTCTGCATAGCAAAATAAACTACCATCAGAGTGAACAGGCAACCTACAGAAAGGAAGAAAATTTTTGCAATTTACCCATCTGACAGAGGGCTAATATCCAGAATCTACAAAGAACTTAAACAAATCTGTAAGAAAAAAGTCAAACAACCCCATCAAAAAGTGGGCAAAGGATGTGAACAGACACTTCTCAAAAGAAGACATTCATGCAGCCAACAGACACATGAAAAAATGCTCATCATCACTGGTCATCAGAGAAATGCAAATCAAAACCACAATGAGATCCCATCTCACATCAGTTAGAATGGTGATCATTAAAAAGTCAGGAAACAACAGGTGCTGGAGAGGATGTGGAGAAATAGGAACGCTTTTACACTGTTGGTGGGACTGTAAACTAGTTCAACCATTGTGGAAGACTGTGTGGTGATTCCTCAAGGATCTAGAACTAGAAATACCATTTGACCCAGCAATCCCATTACTGGCTATATACCCAAAGGATTATAAATCATGCTACTGTAAAGACACATGCACACATATGTTTATTGTGGCACTATTCACAACAGCAAAGACTTGGAATCAACCCAAATATCCATCAATGATAGACTGGATTAAGAAAATGTGGCACATATACACTATGGAATACTATGCAGCCATAACAAAGGATGAGTGCATGCCCTTTGTAGGGACATGGATGAGGCTGGAAACCATCATTCTGAGCAAACTACCGCAAGGACAGAAAACCAAACACCAAATGTTCTCACTCACAGGTGGGAATTGAACAGTGAGAACACTTGGGCACAGCATGGGGAACATCACACACTGGGGCCTGTCATGGGGTTGGGGGGAGGGGAAGGGATGACATTAAGTGAAATACCTATTGTAAATGACAAGTTAATGGGTGCGGCACACCAACATGGCACATGTATACATATATAACAAACGTGCACGGTGTGCACATGGTACCCTAGAACAAAAGTATACTAATAATGAAACAAGCAAACAAACAAAAAACTTTCTACTTAAAAGACATAAACTCACTGTATGAATTAAAAAATGTGACCCAATTATATGCTGTCTACAAGAAATTCACCTCACCTGTAAAGACACATATAGACTGAAAGTAAAGGGATGGAAAACAATAATCCATGCAAACAGAAACCAAAAGTGAGCAGGAGTAGCTACACTCAGATAAAACAGACTTTAAGTCAAAAAACAGTAAAAGAGACAAAGTCATTATATAAAGATAAAGGGATCAATTCAGCAAGAGGATATAACAAATCTAAACATATATGTACCCAACACTGGAGCACCCAGAAATATAAAGCAATTATTAATAGATCTAAAGGGAGAGACAGACTCCAATAAAACAATAGCTGGGGACTTCAACACCCTACTCTCAGCATTAGACAGATCATCTAGACAGAAAATTAACAAAGAAACATTGTATTTAAATGGCACATTAGACCAAATGGACATAATAGACCTTTGTAAATACATTTCATCCAACAGCTACAGAAAACACATTTTTCTTGTTTAATTATTATTTTTTTATTATTATACTTTAAGTTCTAGGGTACATGTGCACAATGTGCAGGTTTGTTACATATGTATACATGTGCCATGTTGGTGTGCTGCACCCATTAACTCGTCATTTACATTACGTATATCTCCTAATGCTATCCCTCCCCCATCCCACCTCCCCACAACAGGCCCCGGTGTGTGATGTTCCCCTTCCTGTGTCCAAGTATGATCTCACTGTTCAATTCCCACCTATGAGTGAGAACATGTGGTGTTTGGTTTTCTGTTCTTGCGACAGTTTGCTGAGAATGATGGTTTCCAGCTGCATCCATGTCCCCACAAAGGACACGAACTCATCCTTTTTTATGGCTGCATAGTATTCCACGGTATATATGTGCCACATTTTCTTAATCCAGCCTGTCACTGATGGACATTTTGGTTGATTCCAAGTCTTTGCTATTGTGAACAGTGCTGCAATAAACATACGTGTGCATAGAAAACACATTTTTCTTTACAATATGTGAAACATGAAACATTCTCTAGGGTAGAACATATGTCAGTACAGAATATAGGTCTCAACATTTATTTTTTTTGAGACGGAGTCTTGCTCTGTTGCCAGGATGGAGTGCAGTGTCACCATCTTGGCTCACTGCAACCTCTGTCTCCCGGGTTCAAGCAATTCCCTTGCCTCAGCCTCCCAAGTAGCTGGGACTACAGGTGTGCGCCACCATGCCCAGCTAATTTTTTGTATTTTAGTAGAGACGGGGTTTCACCATGTTGGCCAGGATGGTCTCGATCTCTTGCCCTTGTGATCTGCCTGTTGCGGCCTCCCAAAGTGCTGGGATTACAGGTGTGAGCCACCGTGCCCGGCCGCAAGAAATTTTAAAACACTGGAAGTATATCATATATTTTCTAATACTCAATAGAATAAAACTAGAAATCAATAACGAGAGGAACTTTGGAAACTATGCAACTACCTGGAAACTAAGCAACATGCTCCTGAATGACCACTGGTAGAGGGACGAATTAAGAAAAATAAAAAAAAATTCTTGAAATAAATTAAAATGGAAACACAAAATATTAAAACCTATGGGATACAGCAAAAGCAATGCCAAGAGGGAAGTTTATGGTAATAAATGTCTACATAAAAAAGCTGAAAGACTCTAAATAAACAATCTAGCAACGCACATCTCAAGAACCTCAAAAGCAACAACAAACCAAATCCAAAATTAGTGGAAGAAATAATAAAGATTAGAGCAGACAGCCAGGTGCAGTGATGCAGATCAGAGCAGACAGCCAGGTGCAGTGGTGCACACCTGTAGTCCCAGTTACTTGGGAGGCTGAGGTGGGAGGATCACTTGAGCCCAGGAATTTGAGTCCAGCTTAGGCAAGACGCCATCTCTAATAAAATAAAAAGTCAGAACAGAACTAAACCACTACCTAGACTAATATAGAGAAGAAGAAAGGAGACCCAAATAAACAAAATCAGAAGTGAGAAAGGAGACACTACAACTGATACCACACTTACAAAGAATCATCAGAGACTATTATGGACAACTTACACCAACAAACTGAAAAATCTGAGGAAGTGGATAAATTCCTGGATATGTACTACCTACCAAGATTCAATAAGTGAGAAACAGAAAACATGAACTGACCAATAATGAGTAACGAGATTGAATCAGTAATAAAGAGTCTTCAAACAAAGAAAAGTCCAGGACCAACGGCTTGGCTGACAAATTCTACCAAACTTTTAAGGAACACCAATTCTCCTCAAACTATTCTAAAAACATTGAAGAGGAGGGAATTATCTCTAACTCATTCTACAAGGATAGCATCACTCTGGTACCAAAACCAGATAAAGACACAACAAAAAAAGAAAAAGTACAGACCAATCCCTGATAAACACAGACACAAAATCCTCATCAAAATACTAGCAAACTGAATTCAACAGCACATTATAAAGACAAACACCACAATCAAGTGGGATTTATACCAGGGAATGCAAGGATGGCTTCACATATACAAATCAATAAATGTGATACACCATATCAACAGAATGAAGGATAAAAACTATATGATCATCTCAATAGATGTAGAAAATTTTTGATAAAATTCAGCATCCCGTCATAAAATCTTTCAACAAACTAGGCACTAAAGGAACATACCTCAACATAATAAAGACCACATACGACAGACCCACAGCTAACATCATATAGACAGGGGAAAGTCTAAAAACCTTTCCTCTAAGAACTTGAACGAGACAAGGATGCCTACTTTCACCACTCCTATTCAATATGGTACTGGAAGTCCTAGCCAGAACAACCAGCCAAGAGAAAGAAATGAAAGGTGATCAGATTAAAAAAAAAAAAACAAAGTCAAATTGTCCCTCTTTGCAGATGACATGATCTTACATGTAGAAAAATCTGAAGACTCCACCAGAAAACTCTTGGATCTGATAAATAAATTCAGTAAGTTGCAGGACACAAAATCAAAATAGAAAAATTAGCATCATTTCTGCACACTAATAATAAACTAGCTGAGAAAGAAGCCCAAAAGACAATCACATTTACAATAGCTACAAAAGGAAAAAAAAAAAACCCTAGGAATAAATCTAACATAACAGGTGGAAAGATCTCTGTAAGATAAAACTACAAAACACTGATGAAAGAAATGGAAGAGAATACAAACATCCTTAGAGAGAGACCTTAATTCCTGTAGGATATGGGAGATGACTAATGCCCACCTCGTGCTCCCTGGTCAGGCTGCAAATGGAAATAAAGCATTCCTCTTAGTAAGCAACCATATTTAACTAGAAAACAGTCATTAACACAGTCAGAAACCTTTTTGTTGATAGTCCTTTATCCCCTACTTACCCCTTAGGTAGGTTTACTTGTCTCTCTTAAGAAAAATTAATAGAACAGAAGGAAATCTCAATAGAGAGGAAACAGGAAATTTTTATAACCTTATGTGACTAGATGAGAGGCACTGGGGCAGTTTCACTTTCCTTTCTTCTTGCCAGCTATGTTTTGAAAAAAGATAGCAAGAAGGCTGATGGAGCCCGTGTTCTGTGCTAATTATGATCATTCAAATGATTAACCATCACCTTTACAGTCTTCTTGGTGCTTAAATAATAATTAACCATTAACTTTACCCTTTTTCATTAGAATAATCAACTTTTATATGAACAGGAAAATAGTTTAATTCAAAACTGTCAATCATAAATGTCACAATTTTAGTTACTGAATCTTTCCAAGGCTTCGTGGTGTGTAATATACCTTTATTTTTTTCTTGACACGGAGTCTTGCTCTGTCACTCAGGCTGGAGTGCAATGGCACAATCTTGGCTCACTGCAACTGCCACCTCCCAGGTTCAAGCGATTCCCCTGCCTCAGCCTCCTAAGTAGCTGGGACTACAGGTATGTGCCACCACCCCTGGCTAATTTTTGTATTTTTAGTAGAGACAGGGTTTCACCGTGTTGGCCAGGCTGGTCTTGAACTCCTGACCTCAGGTGATCCGCCTGCCTCGGCCTCCCAAAGTGCTGGGATTACAGGAGTGAGCCACCATGCCTGGCTGTGTGTAATATACTTTTAAACCAAGGAAAGAACTACATAAGTTTTCAAAATGTGATAAAAACATACTAACATGCAAATAAATAACACTGCTACTAAATTCATTTTACAACAGGACATGAGCTTGTACATGTAAGAATTAAATCCAAGTCCTTAGAGGAGCAGTGTCATACTTCATGAGTTTACAATCATGAATTGTCCATTTTTTGTCATGGGTTCTACATACTTCATGGGTTCTACATACTACAACTTATATTTAATGCATTAAGAATACGTGAATACTGAACCATCTATTAGGCAGCCTACTGGGAAAGAAAAGCTGAATGTGGTCAATAAAAGTGATTATTCTGAAGGAGAGTAGACAGAAATGTGTACCAAGCTACATTTGGACCATTTACATTGAAATCACTATCATTAGCCAACTTAAAGATTGAGAATAAAAGCATGAAGAAGGAAAAATAGAGCAAAATTAGTAATAAGCTCTTTATAATAAACCATTAATTTACACAATGGGAGAAAGCAAAACAACAAATACTTACACATATACACTTTTGTATTTCCCATCTTTTCCAGTACTTGAGATCAGAACTTCATAACCATAGAGCTCTGGTACAGTACTTTCATCTGTTTCACCATTAATGAGGCTGGAAGGTGGTGACCAGGTAAGTACTACTGTCCTTGCCTGGATGTCAGAGGCCTGTAAAAATACAACATTTAAAAGTTCTTTAAAACAACTGTAATGTATACAATGAGCAGTGAAATATCTAATGAGGTTTCAAGATTAAATAAAATGTATCTGTTTATACAGATAAAACGGCTCAAAATATAAACCTGCTCATTGTAAATAATTTGTTGTGGGTTCCACAACAAATGAGGTGGGTTCCACAAAAATTTAAAACCCAGGCCATTCAAAACTATCAGCACAGACACCACATATAGTCAAAAGAAAAAAAACGGGATTAAAAAGACCATTGTAACATATTTAAAAGGGTTCATTTAGAAAGTGTTTTTACAACAGGAAGATGACAAAAACTCAAGAGAAAAAGGAGCAAAGGACATCGACATCCAAAGATACATAAATACAAACAGAAAACATTAAAATGATGTATGTGTGAAACTGCATTCATAAATACACGTAAATTAAAACAAAATCCCAGTTTTCATCTACTGGATAGGGGAAGATTAAAAAGCTAATACTATCTAGTGTTAAAAATGTGGAGAAATGGCACTCTCTAAGCGTGGTATCAGTATATATAAGTTCAATCTTTGTGTACAGCAACTAGTGAATCATCACAAAATTTAAGATGTGTTTGCTTTTTGATTCAGAAATTCTACATCCAGGAATTTTTTTTCAGGGTAATATCCTATAAACTTAACATATGTATACAAATATACACTTAAGAATGTTCATTGCAACATTATTAATGGCAAAAAGCTAGAACTAACTATAGGGCACTGACTACCTAAATGACGGTACATAATACAGCCCATGAACACATTATTCTGCAAGTGTTCAAAAAAGAATACGAGGTGGACATACACGTGCTAACATCTGAAAATTTCCTCAATATACAGGTGCTACATAATAGGAGAAAAAAGTGAAGCTGGAAAGCAATACATACACTGTGACTGCAGTTAACTTTTATAAAACTGCACAAAAATGTCTGAAAATGTACTGTACATCAATTGTTATCTTTGGGGATTTAGTGTATGTGTGGTGAGATGCAGAGAAAGTTGTGACAGAAAAAAACAGGTGGTTTCAATTATGTTTTATATATTTTTATACTACTGAAATAATTTTATGAGTATAAGTTACTTTTACAAGACAAGCCTAATAAAGCGAAAAAAATCTAGAGATCGGGTAAGGTTTACAGATTGGTAAGAAAGGTACCAGATTATATGTAGGCATTTATATAAAAGCTTGCTTTAAAATTATACACGTTTAATGACTACCTTAGCATTTCTAAAACCAAACTAATAATCACTAGGATGACAATTACTCCTATCTTGAATTAAAGTAAAATAAGTAATCTCCATAAAATTGTAATATTCTGTCCTTTTCAATGTTCTCAAAGTCTGAATAAATAAAAAAAACTATTACTATATTTATTTTGCTTCTGTTAAATCATAGGAAATGTAATACTGTATTCACTATAATACTGTCTTAAAGTCTTGGTACTGTGTTTCATTTACAATGAACTTAAACATGATTCCTTGTATGATCCAGTATACAGCTGGCTATTAACCTGAAACTGAGCAGGTTTTTTTCTTTTTTAAAACAAACTGTTACTATACATGTATGGATACCTATAAGTGTCTCTTGATTTTATGGGATGATCACAGTTGTGTTAAACTTTGAGAACGTGAATAGGACTATGAAAGTGGGTCAGTCAAAAGCATTAACTGGCATCTACTTTAGTAGTAGTAGTCGTAGTAGTAGTAGTAGTCGTCGTCGTCAAAAGCATTAACTGGCATCTACTTTAGTAGTAGTAGTAGTAGTAGTCAAAAGCATTAACTGGCATTTACTTTAGTAGCAGTAGGAGTAGTAGGAGTAGTAGGAGTAGTAGGAGTAGTAGGAGTAGTAGGAGTAGTAGGAATAGTAGTCAAAAGCATTAGTAGTAGTAGTAGTAGTAGTAGTAGTAGTAGTAGTAGTAGTAGTAGTAGTAGTAGTAGTAGTAGTAGTAGTAGTAGTAGTAGTAGTAGCAGCAGTAGCAGCAGTAGTAGTAAAGATGGGGTCTTTCTATGTTGCCCAGGATGGTCTCGAGCTCCTGGCCTCAAGCCACCCTCCCGCCTCAGCCTCCCAAAGTGTTGGAATTACAGATGTTGAGTCACTATGCCCAGCTTGGCACCTACTTTATGAAGCTTACTTTATCAGGATCTGTGGTGAATACAGACAGCCGAGAAAATATTAAATATGGAAGCACAAGATGTGTCACTAATTTGCCTGGTGGTACACTGAACTCCCACCCTCTTAGGGTTCTAGGCCTCATCAACAAAATGAGTGGCTGAGTGAGATGAACTGTTTACCAGAGTTACACAAATAAAGTATTTTTAAAAGCCTTTTATTTGGAAATAAATTTAGGTTTAAAGAAAAGTTGGGAAGACAGTATGGAATCCCTGTCTATCCTTTACCCAGCTTCCCCTAATATTAACATCCTATATAACCATGCACTTTTGTCAAAACTAAGAAATTAATATTGGTAAATACTATTAACTAAGCTTTCAACTTAAACTATACTTTTAACTAAACAGAATTCCAAAATACTAGGTTGAATTTAGCAAACATAGTTTTAAAAATAAATTTAAAAAATTTTAAAATACTAATATCAACTTAAAATATAAAAAAATATATATATTTTAATATATAAATATATATATATATATTTTATTGAGACAAGGTCTTACTATTGTTGCCTGGGCTGGTTGCAAACTCCTAGGCTCAAACGATCCTCCTGCCGCGGCCTCCTCAAGTATTGGGATTACAGGCGTGAGCCACTGCACTGGGCCAATTTCAACTTTTTCAATTTGCTTTTCCAGAAAATCTTTTAGTACTAACTCATTCTATTAAAAAGATATCTTATGGCCAGGTGCAGGGGCTCATGCCTGTAATCCCAGCACTTTGGGAGGACAAGGTGGGCAGATCACCTGAGGTTAAGAGTTCAAGACCAGCCTGGCCAACATGGTGGAACCCTATCTTTACTAAAACTACAAAAATTATCTGGGCATGGTGGTGCATGCCTGTAATCCCAGCTACTCAGGAGACTGAAACCCAAGAATCACTTGAACCTGGGAGGCAGAGGTTGCAGCAAGCTGAAATCATGCCACTGCACTCCAGCACTCCAGCCCTCCAGTCTGGGTGAAAGAGCAAGACTCTGTCTCAAAAAAAAAAAAAAAAAAAGGGTATCTTATTACTTGCACATAAATGTTAAAGTCACAGAAAGAGTGATTTCATTGGGAGAAGATGTGGAAAACTTCGTAAGTGAATTCTGAATTTAAAAGGACTTGGATGAGATAAAATTTGGTAGAAAGAGGTGGGTGATCAATACAGGAATGAGTATTTATATTTCCAAGCTTATAACTGCAATCTGGTAGTCCAAGGCATGTTCTTATGTATTTTAAAAATCTTCTAAAAATGCTGTTTTCTGTTGCTGGTTTCAGGTGAATTATAAAGAGTCGCAGAGAAGAAAAAGAAGTGGACACCCACATAGATACCACAAAATTCCTGTGTGAAGACTGAGGTAGTAAT
The DNA here is from genome assembly GCF_003255815.1 of Theropithecus gelada. Taxonomy (NCBI): domain Eukaryota; kingdom Metazoa; phylum Chordata; class Mammalia; order Primates; family Cercopithecidae; genus Theropithecus; species Theropithecus gelada. Next base: position 80,096,991 of record NC_037685.1, on the reverse strand, counting down.
TGTGTGTGTATGTGGAGTGGTAGGGGACAGTGGTGAGAGTGGATCCTATAAACTTACAGTGAAATAATAAAGCTTGGAGTATTAATCTGGCATGGGGAGAATGAAAGGTAAAGAAATGTAAGATGATACTGTAACCCAGGAAAACCTGGATGTAAGTGTTTACCGATGGAAACGACGAAAGGAAACAGAAACAAAAGAGATCTAACCCAATTTCTTCTTCATTTTAGAGGAATGAAGAATGTGTTAAATTGGATAGACAAGCAAATTGAGAATTTGGTTTTCTAAAGTTGCTAGTGAAACATTCAAACTTGGGTATTCTTTAGTGTGTCTCAGGAGATACAGTTCTACAGGAACAGATGAATAATTAGGATTGAAAATATAGATTTGGAAGTAATTTGAACTCTATTTGTATGTTAATGTTAGAAGTAAAATTTGCTTTTATATCCATATCACTTGATTCTTACAACTACCACCTAAAGTAGGCAAAATAGGCTTACCTATCTTCATTTTATGAAAGGAGCATATTCAGAAAGGTTAAGTAACTTGTCTGAGGTCACAGAACCATTGACTAGGACCCGAATAATTCAGTTATTTTCCTACTACTCAATGATCCCACCCTGAATCTACTTCTAGGTGGTGGCTGAAAACAGATACGATTGTGTAAAAATGTCTAAGAACTGATAAAGATGGTAATAGGAAAAAGTGAAAATAGCTCTTTTAGAAAGTGGCTAGACTATGTACAATATATTTTTTGAGGCAGATTGTGATCCTTGTAAGGTAGTCATCAAAACTACCCTTGAGAAAAACTGCACATTGGGTTAAATTAAGTATATATATAGGAAACTAAACTGTTAAAAAAGTTCAAAGCCATATATATTGTATGAATTTTGACAAAGACTGTAGAAGAAAGAAATGAGAGTATCTAATTTCTGGATTTCCAGAAATATTAAAGTAGAATAAACATCAATGTTTGATCCTTGTCTAGATAAGGGCATCAGGAGGTGAGAGAAGAATTCTGAAGATAACTCAAAGGCTGAGCCTAAGGAAACTTGGAGTTAGTAAGTACTTCTAGTAACCACAAAAAGGTAAAGGGAAGGGGTAATGATTCTGAAAGCAAAAAGGTAATGAGTAAAAGGCATGACACATTTAATTTTAAGCACTACTGAAATAAATGGAAATGAAATCCACTGAAATAAATGTCAGTAGATTTTCACAAAAATGCGACTGAGAACAATTTCAAAGAAGAACAAATGAAAAGACAATACTTTCAATATAGTTAATTATTTCAAGCATGTGAGGGTACACAATACCATTATTCTCCATTTTCTGAAAGAAGAAACATTCACAAAGGTCAAGTGACTTGTCATGGGTCATTCAACTCCTAAGTACACAGCTGAGACTGTGAGACTAGTGCATGTACCACATTTTCCCCTACACACTGCACTCTGGTCACATGAGTGAGCTTTTCTCTTTCCTTTTTTGTTCCTCAAATGTGCCATGTTCAGTGCTTTTCAAATGCTGCTCAGTTTGCAATACTGTTCCCATACTTTCCACCCCTGTCCTCAATGCCCAACCACTACTTTTCCTTCAAATATCTGTACAATAATCCTTCCTTAGGGAAACTTCCCTGATTCCCTATCCAGGTTTAGTCCTCCTATTATATGCTCTGATTGCTCTCTATCTTTTTGTTCTGGCACTTCACAGTTACAATTTACCATTCATTGTGTGATGCTTAGTTTTCTAAACTAAGTCTTGTGGCAGAGCCTGTGTCTATCCTTTGCTTTCCATTCTATCTCCAGCTTTAGCACAGCATCTGTCACTTCGTAAGTGGTCAAATATTTATGGAATGAAAAAGTGAATGAACACATTTAATTTAGTGCTCTAAAAGAACTAGAGCATGCAAAAACAACCAAACACACAAAAACAAGCAAAAACCCTGATCTGTGCTTTGTAGCTCACAAATAATTTAATCAAAGAGGAATCGGCATTCAAACTATAAACATAAAGTAAAACAAAGCAAACAAAACCATCAGCATTACTTTAAGTTTTATGATACAGGGCTTACTATCTTATTAAATTACATGTTCTTCCTGATGTTGAGTAAGAAAGTCTTTGAATTGGCTTTAAGATTGACTTTTTGTGTATGTAAATTATACATTTATTTATTTATTTATTTATTTATTTTTGAGACAGGTTCTTGCTCTGTCACCCTGGCTGGAGTGAAAAGGCACAATCTTAGTTCCCTGCAGCATTGAACTCCTAGGCTCAAGGGATCCTCCCACCTCAGCATCCAAGTAGCTGGGACTACAGGTGTGTGCCTCCATGTCTGTAGTATCTGTATTTGTTTTTTGTAGAGACAAGGTCTCAATATATTGTGCAGGCTGGTCTCAAACTCCTGGCCTCAAATGATCCTCCTGTCTTGGTTTTCCAAAGGACTGGGAAAGTGTGAGCCACTGAACCTGGCCTGAAAATTATACTTTTAATATATACTACAACAAGTAAATGCTACTAGCATTAGCTATTAAATCACTCAAACATCAATCTTATTAAGGCTACTAAATTCCTTTTCTAGGAAACCTAGTGATATACACTTGGACATAGAGAGCTCTTGGAAGGATACTGCCTAAATTTCAGTCGTAGCTCTACTACTACTAATTGAAACTTCAGTTTCCTCATTTGTAAAATAGGAAAAATAGTACATATATGGTTGCCACAGGTATTAAATAATGCATATGTGCATTCCAGGTACTCTAAACAGAGACTGATGCTAATCAATTTGTGTTAGCCATTACTATGAAATAATTCTGTGTAAATTTACATTTATTGATACATATATGCTCTATTCTCAAGAGAAAACAGATTAGAATAAAGCTAGAGCAACCAAATCTATTATTTGGGAGTTGCCAGAAAAAGTAGGACCATAGTAGTCTATTAGATGAGGAACTGGCTTACTCAAACATCCTGAAACATGGCAAGATAAAAAGCCTTTGTGGAGACGGTACTAAGAATAATAACTTTTCCAATTTGTTTTCTTAGAAAAACAAAGTATTTTTGGGGTAACTTAGCATAAAACATTTACCATGGATGTTTCTCAGAGTTGGGAGAAAGTAGTTTGTTTTATGAACCAAAAAATATTCTTATCAATCTTAAATTGCCTTATTCTGGCTGAAAAAGTCCTATGGCCTACTTCTTCCACCATCTTTCCCCCTTTACTATACTCCAGTGATAATGGTTCTTTCCATCTGTCCAACTCCCCATGCTTACTTACACCCATTCTCCCTCTCCCATTCCTTCCACTTTTGCACTTTTTCTCACTTGTCAGAGAACGCTTCCCTGATTGCTCTATTTAACCTAACAACCTCTCCTAGTAATCTCATTATATTATTCCTATTTCTATAATAGCAATCTTTACTATCACACAGAATTCTGTTTGTGCATTTGTTTTTTATTTATTGGCATATAGTAAGGGATCAATAAATATCTGATGAATGAATGAAAAACTATGTAGCTCTTCAAAGAATCAGGTAATGACATAGAAAGACAGCTGAGGCATACCATATTGAGTGAAAACAGCTTGTCACAGAATACAGTATTATCCTATTTTCATAAAAAGTTAAAAGAAAAAAACTACATTTTAATGGATGAACACCTTATATTAATATACTAAATATAAACATCAATAAAATACATAAGATACTTACCACTGGTTTGACAATGTTGGAAAGAAGTGCTTCAAATGCTTTAGTTTCTTCATTTTTTTCTTAAAAAATAAAACATTTGAATATTAAAAGAAAGAATTTAGATACAATCCCTTCTTCTCCCTAAATATATATTCTGAAACTAGGTTGGTATTTGAGACTTTTCTAGTTCTTATTCCTTTGTTCATACTCAGCAGTTTGTGGCCCTTCAGCATTCATCTACTTCAGTTTTTATTTCTATCTTAACTGTGACTACTAATTATAACACCACTATATATAAATATATCTATATATATTTAGACATGGCTATATCTATCTGAACCAAATTTTTCTTATAGAAAGTATATTTTTATTCATGGTTGTAAGAATATTCTCTCTGAAACGTTCTCATTTGTCAATCTCATACCTCTTAATAAAGTTAACTATTTTTTTCACGACATGCCTTAGCTATGGTTTCCCAAATTGGAAATGTAATTGGCTTGACTGTAACTTATAGCCACCACTGATAGGCAAAAAACTTTAACTTAATTCTTCCAAAACATCAGTGCTGAAAACAATGATCACGAGGTTTCAAATAAACGGGAGAACACTTATGTAAATGTTGTTAATATACAGGTCGTGAACAGTTAAGGCAGTTTTTGAAATTTGTTGGTGAGGAATAGAAATTTTAAGGAAAAGGAAGGTAGAAAGAGTCAACATGGCTTATATTTTCATATTTCCCTCAAAGTTGGAAGCACTTTAGTTTCTAGTCAATATTAATTACCTACACTATTTGGTAATAAAAATCAATTTAGATAAGCATATTCAACGACTGATAGAGTTGTGGTTATTGGTGTTCGTGAAATGACATGTTGGTATGGTTCATCGTCATTTCTGATGAAACCTTTAAAACCTGACATGGTCTACCATGCATATCTATGTATTTCTACATAAGCATATCTACGTCAAACAGGTAATAGTCAGTATTAAGGAAACCTAAAAGAACATAAATATAGAAACTACATTAGTCAAAGTAAGCAGTAGTTAGAAGTTTAACATTACAATCAAAAGTACTTGGTACTAACTCTACAACTGTAGGCATGTGAAAGACAGGCTGTTAACCCAGCTATATTTTACCTTACTGAGATTGATTCAAGTAGATACAAATAGTAGTGCTCAAAGTTCATATAGTAGGCTCATGCCTGTAATCTCAGCACACTGGAAGGCCAAGGTGGGTGGACTGCTTGAGCCTAGGAATTGGAGACCGGCCTGGCCAAGATGGTGAAACCTTGTCTCTACTAAAAATACAAAAATTAGTTGGGCTTGGTGGCACACACCCATAGTCCCAGCTACTCAGGAGGCTGAGGCACAGGAACTGCTTCAACACAGGAGGCGGAGGTTGCAGTGAGCTGATATTGTGCCACTGCATTCCAGCCTGGGTGGCAGAGCCAGACTTGGTCTCAAAAACAAACAAAAACCAATAAAACAAACAAACAAAAACCAATAAAACAAAGTTCACAGAGTAGAAGTCAGAGGTTAGGGGAAGGATCCAAGAGTAACAAGGAGAGTTTAGGAGACGAGAACTTTTGAAGAAAGAAGTGGAAAATACTCTAGCCTAATTATAGAGTACACAGAGAGATTGGTAAATGATATAACTATTTGCTATCAAGGTTTTACTCAAAAAGAAGGTGGGAGAAATAAAAAGTTTTGATAGGTTAGGGACGGTGGCTCAGGCCTGTAATTGCAGCACTTTGAGAGGCCAAGATGGGAGGATCGCTTGAGCCCAGAAGTTTAAGACCAGCATGGGCAAAACAGCGAGACCCTGTCTCTACTAAAAGTTAAAAAATTAGCTGGGTGTGGTGGTGCATGCCTGTAGTTTCCAGCTACAGTGATCTATGATTGTGCCACTCCAGCCTGGGTGACAAAGCAAGACCCTGTCTCAAAAAAAAAACCAAAAAACCAGTTTTGATTAAAAACCAGTAGCATAGTCTTATCAAAGGCCCAGAATCAGAAGAAAGGAATCTGGATTAATGTTATCTGAGTTTTCCTATCAAACAGAAATTTCAGTCAGTACAATTTATGATATAGATGAAATTACTAATTGAGGTTTTCTAAACTGTCAAAAGCTGCAGCCTGTAATAGTCCATCTGGACCATGACAAAATGACTGAAAGGTTAGAATATACTTTTAGTAGGTTAAATCACGACGAGTAGCATCAATGAGAACATTTCAGTATTTCAAACAGTTACCTTCAATTTCTGTATCAACTTGCACAACACCTTTCCCCTTCCCAGACTTGATTTTTGCTGATCCTGTGTTTATACCACCAGCATTTTGTCCTTTTATAAGTCCATTATGTTCGTTAATGGGAGAAGGGCATTTCTGGGGTGATGATGGTGGACTGCTCATTTTATCTTTCTGTGTTCCTTGGCGATCCTTCAGTTTTTTCTGCAAACGTTCATATGTTTTACTAGATCGTTCATCTCTAAAGTTGGACCTTCCATGTGTAGAGTGAGCATCTAGGAGGAAATAAAAACCAAAAGTTAAGAAGATCACTTTCACCAAATAAGTTTATGCCATAAAAAAAGGACAGAAAATAAATCTATCATATAAAACTTTTAAAAAATATTTAAAAGAATTTTGCATAACAAAGCAACCTTTGTGTCTCCATAAACTATTAGAACCAAGCTTTGTGATTTATTCTAATTTTATATATATATATCTATATATCTTATCTCTCTCTATATAACTCTCTATGTATTATATATATCTATATATATCTCAAGTAAATTTACAGAGAGATTTCTTTCCTTCTTCTGTTCTCAACTAATTATTAATCTCCACAGAAACAGCTTGGTGGTAACTTATGATTACTGCAGGTGAGGAATGAGACTTGAACTGAGCAGTCCACAGTTTTTTCCCTTTTACTCTTTAGTAACTATTACTTTTCACATCTTTTTGAACCTTAAACACATAAAATAGATAAAAAGAAAACCACTGCCTGCCTAAATTCCCTTATGACTCAAAAAAGCAAATCATCACTGAAAAAAAAGTTAGCAAAAAGAAATGATTTAGACTGTTTAACAATAACAACCTACATACAATGTATCTTCAGATACTAAAAACTCAAAGTTGTGATTTAGAAGAATCTACTCATTCTAATAAAAGTCACATAGTAACATAATTAAGTCAATATGCTCAATAAATATTAATTCAATTGTCCCCAGAGTTTTTTAAATTTAAAATTTGTCATGAGAAAAATATTTTTTTAGTATATGTGCTGCCGAAGCGAGCACAGAGAAAAATATTTTTTAAAAGCCTCAGTAAAAAGTTTTAATTTAGCAGTGCCTTAAGAAAATTATTACAGTATTTTTGAAATGAGTATTATAAGGATATGTACAATAACATTAGAATGAATGTGGACCTCTACCTCATACCATATACAAAAATGAATTCAAATGAATCAATGACCAAAATGTAAGAGATTAAATTATAGAACTCTCAGAAGAAAATACGGTTGCATGACCTTGGATTAGGCAATAGTTTCTTAGATGAGACACCAAAAATATAAGCAATCAAAGAAAAAATTAGATTTCATCAGAATTAAAAGTTTTTCTGCACCAAAAGATACCACAAGTGAAAAGACAATGTGGGAGGAAATTATATATCTGATAAGGAACTTGTATCCAGAATATGTACACTCTTACCATTCAACAATAAAAAGACAAATATCCCAATTTAAAAAATGGGTGAAGAATTCAAATAGACATTTCTCCAAAGAAAATATATGAATGGGGCTGGGTGCAGTGGCTCCCGCCTGTAATCCCAGCACTTCGGGAGGGTGAGGCAGGTGGATCACAAGGTCAGGAGTTCAAGACCAGCCTGGCCAAGATGGTGAAACTCCATCTCTACTAAAAATACAAAAAATTAGCCAGGCGTGGTGGCGCGCGCCTGTAATCCCAGCTACTTGCGAGGCTGAGGCAGAAGAATCACTTGAACCTGGGACGCAGAGGTTGCAGTGAGCCAAGATCATGCCACTGCACTCCAGCTTGGGTAACAAGAGTGAAACTCTATCTCAGAGAGAAAAAAAAAAAAAAAGGAAAAGAAAATATACGAATGGCCAATAAGCACATGAAAAGATGATCAACGTTAGTAGCATTAGGGAAAAGCAAATCAAAACCATAATGAGAGAGAAATTTATTCAGGATGCCTATAATCAAAAGACAGACAACAACAAGTTTTGGCAAAGAAACTGAAAGCCTCATACATTGCTGGTAGGAATGTAAAATGGTGTAGTCACTGTGGAAAATTAATATAGAATTAACACATGACCCAGCAATTCCATTCTGAGGCACATACCCGCAAGAAATGAAAATATGTCAACACAAAAACTTGTACACAAATGGTCACAGCAGTATTATTCATAGACAAAAAGTGAAAACAACCCAAAGGTCCATCTGCTAATGAGTGATAAAATGTTGTATATCTACAGAATGCAATATTATTGCAGCCATAAAAAGGAATGAAGTACTATTATATGTGAGAACATGAACTTTGAAAACATGACATTAAGTGAAAAAAACCTAGACACAAGAGTCTACATACTGTTTAATGAAATACTTATATGTATATTTATATGCAGTCTAGAATAGGCAAACTCATTCAGACAGAAAGTAGATTATGGGATATGAAGGAAGAGAGAGTTGGGACTGACGGTTAATAGTACAGTTTCTTTTTTGGGATGCTAGAAATGTTCTGGAATTAGACAGTGGTAGTTAATATAGTACATACTGAATATACAAAACATTGAATTGCATATGTTGTACAATACAGGAAATATATTAAAAACCACTGAAGTGTAAAATGATGAACTGTTAAATTGTCTAAAGTATAGCTCAACAAAAAGTTAAGAGAAATAGCAACTGCAATCAATTAGATCAATTAGTACATACTTTAAAATGCTTTATTTTATCTATTATTCAAAATAATAAAGCCACCATGGAGGAGAAAAAAGAATGTATTACAGTAGAAAGAGAAAGAACTTAATCATTGGATAGATCGGAGAGGGTTAAAATCCTGAGCAATTAACTAGCAGTGTGGCCTTGCAGAAATTACTTAACATTTCTGAGCCTTGGTTTCCTCATTTGAATTTTGCAGAATTTTACTGAAGATTAAGTGAGATAATACACACGTGAGCATAGTGCCTAGCAAGGTTCAGGCTCACTAACAGTACTGCTAACAGTGAAATGTTGGATCAGATTCCACTTTGAGAGTCCATATGAATTGTGCATGGAAAGGGCGTCATGGAGGTATAGCTATTGGTTAGAAAACCACACTGTCAGTAATTAGCATCCAGTGGTAGAATCTCTGGCTTATAACCTCAAGTACAACATGACTCCTCCCTTTTACCACTGGGTAGCTAATTTGTGGATTTGTGTCCTTCACTTTCCTTCACATCAATGTAGATCACATCCATGTATTCTAATGCATATCCCTACAGAATAACAAGAGGTTTTACCAATGCAAAATAGTAATAATTATAATACTAGCTTTTTCTTACAGTTTTCTCAGATTACAAGAAAAAACTAGTATTTTAAAAACTAAGTCATAATTAGCAGTAAACAAAAATAGGATGAGACTAATCTGCAGTATAAACTTTTGGTACTCAGAAGTATGTTCCTTGGAACACAGCATGAACATCTCCTAGGAGCTTGTTAGAAATGCAGAATCTCAAGCACTACCCAGAGCTACTGAACCAATTTGCATTACTTGGGCAATCGAAGTAAGTTTGACAAATATATATATATATATCCACTATTTGCAATCGAAGTAAGTTTGATATATATATATCCACTATTTACAGGCTGTGCTGTGTAATTTCAATTTTCTATTTGAAGTTATTTCTTCTGCAAATGTACTGAGCATAAGTGACAGGCAATGCTAAGTGCAGGGAAACAACAGTGATTAAAACAGATTCAGTTCTTAGGGAGTTGATAGTCAAATAAGGGAGACAGACATACAAACACAATGACAAAAAAGAAATTGCGTTAAGTTCTGTGAAAGATGCAAACAAGGTTCAGTGCTAGAGACTGACAAGGTAAGATCAGGAAGGTTTCTCTGAAAACTGAAATTTAAAGGATAAAGGAAATTTATAGAAAAGGCAGAGAGACCACCATGTACAGAGGGACCAAGGCAAGAAAGAACTTGGAGGTTTTGAAAAACTGAAGATATAAGGGGACCAAGGGAAAGTAGTGGACAAGGAAGTCGGGGCCACAGGGCAGAACGTTGCAAGGACAGTTTGCAACCAGAGCTAATTTTGCTTCCTAGAGATCATTTGGAAATGTCTGGAGATATTTTTAGATGTCAGAATATTTAAAATGTTGTGTTGCAGTTGTGTGCTACAACTGTGCTACACAATGGCAGTTAGTGCGTAGAGGCCAGGGATGCCTTTAAATATCCTACAATGCAGAGTTTTGTCCTCTACAATGAAGACTTATCCATCCTAAAACATCAATAGTGGCGTGTTTGAGAAACCTTACTCTAGTCTAGGGGAAGGGTTTAGAATTTTATTCTAATTGCAATGGGAAATCACTGAAATAGTTTAAACAGAATAGTCTGATTAATATTTGAAAATAATTACTGTGGCTGAGAATTGATTATTGGGGGCAAGAATGGAAACAAAACCAACTGGAAGGTCATTGTTGCAGTTGTCCTGGCAAGAGCTGATGGTGGATGGATTTGAGTGGCAGTGGGGAAGTAGTAGAAAAAATTCAGAAACTTCTGAAAATAAAACTGATACTAATTGATGTAAGGGTTGGAAAAGGAGAAATCAAATTTGACCACCCGGCTTTCATTTGAGCGAACCAAGTGGCTAGTGGACCACCTACTGAGATGACGGGACAGAAAAAAAGCAAGTCATGGGGGTCCACATTTGATATTTCTGTTTAGAAATGTTCTGAAATGCATGAGACATCTGTGTGGAGTTATTGAGAAGGCAGTCAGGAATAAGTCTGGCGCTTAGAGAGGTTTGGGCTGAAGATATAAATGTGAGAGTTATCAGTATATAGGCAGTGTTTAAAGCTATGAGACATATTAAGATACTATTTTGTGTTTATGTTTGGTAGCCTACTCTTTCCCCAAATTTATTAACTCCCTGAGGGCAGAGGTTACGTTTTTTTTTGTTTTTTGTTTTTTGTTTTTTTTGAGATGGAGTCTCACTCTGTCACCCAGGCTGGAGTGCAGTGGCACTATCTCAGCTCACTGCAACTTCCGCCTCCCTGGTTCAAGTGATTCTCCTGCCTCACCCTCCCAAGTAGCTGGGATTACAGGCGTGTGTCACCACGCCTGGCTAAGTCTTGTATTTTTAGTAGAGGTGGGGTTTCATCATGTTTGTCAGACTGATCTCGAACTCCTGACCTCGTGATCCGCCCGTCTCGGCCTCCCAAAGTGCTGGCATTACAGGCGTGAGCCACCGCACCCGGCCTTGAGGTTATGTTTTTTCAATCCCTCACAGAGCTTAGCAACTTTGTGTAGTGGCATCACAGCTGATAGGATTTAACAATGCCATGGTTATTCCAGGCTGAACATTTTCTCAGCACCTAGATTGTAGGCCAGAGGAAAAGACCTCTTGTTTGAATGCGCACCACTAAGTAGTGCTGCATGATATGTTACTTCCCCTCTTTGATTTTTCTGTTTACTTACCTGCCTTGAAGGATGATCATGAGGATAAAGCACCTAATATAGTACTTGAGTAAAATAAAAATGCCTGTTATATTATTATCATGTGCTGTTTCTTTAATGTGATATGATAATGGCATCTATTATATCCAAGCAAAGAATATCCAACTCAATAACAGTGGAATACTTTTAGATGTCTTACCTACATCTCCGTAGACTTGTGAAGACTGATACTGTGGCATATACTGTGTTGTCATGTCTCCAGCTCCAGTCACTGGTGAGTACATATGACGTGGTGGAGGGGGCATCATGGTTGGGACAGGAATGAAACCAGGCAGAGGAGGATGTGGAGAACGGTGGAGAACTGTGTGACCACCAGGGTGAAACTCTGGTGCCTGAGGGACCACGACAACTCTTCGAACACCATTGTCTTCAATAACCTACAACATGAACATAAGATTAAAATTTCTTCCACAGAATATAAGCAATTCTTTTAAAAATGTTAAGAGTAAGGTAGGCATGGTGGCTCATGCCTCTAATTCCAGCACTTTGGGAGGCCAAGGTGGGTGGGTCACCTGGGGTCAGGAGTTCAAGAACAGCCTGGGCAACATGGCGAAACCCTGTCTCTACTAATAATACAAAAATTAGCCGGGCATGGTGGCCCATACTTATAATTCCAGCTACTCGGGAGGCTGAGGCAGGAGAATTGCTTGAACCTAGGAGGTGGAGGTTGCGGTGAGCCGAGATAGCGCCATTGCACTCTAGCCTGGGTGACAGAGCAAGACTGTCTCAAAAATTAAAAAATAAATAAATAAAATAAAAAATAAAATAAAATAAAATAAAAATGTTAAGAGTAAGCATTTTTACACCATTAGAAATTTAAAAATTTTGGAGAATCAACATGAAAAGAACTTATTAAATATACTGGTACATATAAATTAGCACCAAACAAAATGAAGAATTAGTTTTTGTTATACAATTCAATATAAACCTTAAAACACTGATTAGACAAGCTAAAGAATAACATAATAAGTTATGATACTAGATATTTATCCTATGTGCATTTCCTGATGGAGTAATTTTGGTTTAGACACAAGAGGTTCAGGAATCAATTTCTTTTTCTATATTATGACTGGGAGTGGGGGAAAAGAAGTTGTGGAAAGACCAAATAGAAAACAAAACAACTGGATTCAGACTCAATCAGACAATCAATGACATGTTAGAATTTAGATGCAAAATTCTTATGACCATGACCAGGACAATTTTACAGCTGATCATTTCAAGGGACACAAATACTGAATATTATTATATTAACTCCTAGTTAGGAAAAATATCTGTGGCTTTGAGGCTTAGAAATTACAAACTAAAAAAAAACAAAAACAAAAAACAGGAATTACACCGTGGGGATAAATTTTTTTAAATGATAAGACTTACTCCCCTGTGAACCTTACTGGAGCTGCAAAGACACACAGGAAACCCTAAAAAATTAAAGGACTTCATCTCAAAATTAGAAATCCCTCAGTAAAATAGGGCCCTTATTCTTTTAGACTTAAATGGTAACTATTAAGGTATAACAAATGGGTAATACCTTCCTCAGGAAACAGAAAATGATCATAATGTTAAGTGCTAATTTAAAGGCAAATCCTGATTTTCAGGAAGGCAAAGTTTTATTATGCTTAGGGATAGCAAATTATTTTATAAATATATGTGCTTGGTAGGTATAGGTATACTAGAAAACACACTTATCTGGGTATAGATAAGCCTAAATTACAAACATTAAGCAGATTATTAAACTCTCCTTACCTACTGGAGTGTAACATGACTCTAACAGGGGACTAGAAGACCAAATGAATTAACTGTTTTTAATATGCTGGGTCTAGAAACATAATGCCTTGTTTTCAGCAAAATGGATGCCTCAGACCCCTTTCTCCCTATTTAACTCAGTTCTGAATTTAAGCCTCAAGCAAGCACATATGATTGATGGGAACTAAATAATATCTAGAACCCTACCTGAAGGGAATCTAGAAACTGCTGATAGCTTTTTAGGTTCTACCCTACAGGAAGGAACACTGGAAGAAGTTTGAAATGGATTTTAAGTGAGCCAAATCACAGTATCTGTCACAATACCCCTTTCACCTTTATCACTCTCCAATTCACAAATCTTAAAAAACTCTCCATTTCCAAGAGGCTTGTACTTCATATTCATTCAACCTGGTTCTAACCTACCTTCAAAGTCGTATCGTTCTTTTGCAACAAATCCTGAACCATTAACTGCAGTCAGGCTGGTATAATAAAAAACTTGTCTTCACAGTGACTATACATTTCTATACCCTGTACTTTTGTTTATGCAATTTTTCTTCTTCACTTTGCTTCCCTTTAATCTATAATAATCTTGTCTATCCTTCCAATTCTAGCTCTAATTTTACCTCCTCCACTCATTTAAAACATTATTTTTCAGCAAAACAAACTGATAATTCAAAGAAAGAAAAACCTTAGAATGCTATATTAAATATCTGTGGGGAACCCATACTAACAGGGACAGACAAACACAACCAGTAAGTTATTTAGCATGTTGCAAGGTGATAAATACTATGGAAAAGGCAGAGTAGGTAAGGGCTATCAGAAGTGTTGTCAGAAAGGAGCAGGGTACAGAATAAATACAGTGATCAGAGTAGGCCTTATTGGCAAAGTAAAGCTTTAACAGAAACTTCAAGGAAGTGGGAGGAATTAACCACGCAGAAATCTGGAAGATTTGTTCTAGGCAGAGGGAACAGTTAGAATAAAGCCCCTAAGGTAGAAGTGGGGTGGTCAGGCACCACGACACAGGCTACTATTAAGGAGTTGGAGTTCATCATTTACTGTCAGTGGAATGGGAAATCATTACAAAGTTTTGGGCGGAAGAGTGATAAAATCTAGTGTTTCTGACTCCTAGAAGATATGTGGTAGGGTCTGGAGACATTTATAGTTGTCACAACTCGGGGAGGGGAAGGGCAGGTGCACTATTAACATCTAGAAAGTAGAGAGGCCAGGAATGCTGCTAAATACCCAACAACACAGAGGACAACAAAAACATCATCCCACCTCAAATGTTTACGTTACTACAGTTGAGAATTCCTGATGTAACCTTATATTTGACAGGATTATTCTGGCTGCAGAGTTGAGAACAGATCATAGCGAGGCAAAGACAAAAGCAGGTAAACCATTCAGAAAGCTACTGTAGTAATCTAGGCAAGAGATGATCATGGCTAAGACCAGGGAGGCAGCAGTGGTGATGGTGAGAAGTGACTCACATTCTGCATATATTTAAAAGTAGAGGCCAGGTACGGTGGCTTATGCCTGTAATCCCAGCACTTTGGGAGGCTGAAGCAGGTGGATCATGAGGTCAGGAATTCGAGACCAGCCTGGCCAATATGGTGAAATTCCATCTCTACTAAAAATACAAAAATTAGCCAGGCATGGTGGCATGCACCTGTAGTCCCAGCTGCTCGGGAGGCTGAGGCAGAAGAATCGTTTGAACTCGAGAGGCAGAGGTTGCAGTGAGCCGAGATTGTGCCACTGCACTCCAGCCTGGGTGACAGAGCAAGACTCCGTCTCAAAAAGAAAAAAAAAAAAAGTAAAGAAACAAGACAAGATTAGCTGATGATTCCATGTGGGAAGTGAGAAAAAGTAGTTAGGGAAGAACAGTCTTCCATCAATGTGATGAGGAAGGCTGTGGAGTAGGACAAGTTTTTTTCAGGGGAAGAGATTTGGAGTTTCAAGTTTCGTACTTGTGAGTTTGAAGAGTTTATAAGACAACTTAGTGGAAATGTTGAATAGACTGTTAAGATATACTAGTCTGCAACTCTGGAAAGATTGGGAAGGGATGACCAAGCGAGGCAGAAGAAAAACTAAGAGAGTGTATAGAGTCTGGAAGTTTGGTGAAGCGTGTCAAGGAGGAAGGACTAACTGTGTCAAATGCTGCTGATAGGTCAAGCTTCCCATTCAGGAAGACTAAGAATCTGACCAATGGATTTAGCAATGTAGACATTACTGTGATCTTGGAAAGCAGTTTTGGTATAGCCATAGGGTCAAAGCCTAACTGTAGTGGGTTTAAGAGAAAAAGTAAGGAGAAGAATTAGAGCTAACTGCACAATTTAAAAATGTTCTGCTGCAAAGGGGAATACAGAAATAGGGTGGTGGCTCATAGGAGTAGTGAAGTCAAGAAACTTTTCATGTTTTGTTGTTTTCAGGAGTGAAATTGCAAAAGGCTCAAGATACTAATGAAAATAACCCAGCAGAGAACAAGAAACTGATAATGCAGAAGAGAGAAAAGAAAAATGCTAGAAAATGCTAGAAATATGCAGGCAAAAAGGGACGGGTTCCAGTACCCTAGTGGGGGAACCGAGTCTGGACAGGAGCAGGAAAGTTTGTGTTACAGATGTGGAAGTAGAGTTTGTGGGTTGGATGAGAAGGCAGAGCACATAACTGCAGATGTGCAAATACTGGTGGAGGTGTGGGGCTAGGAGTCTGTGTAAGACACCATTTGACTGCTCCCCCATGAACTCTCCCTCAGGTACTACAATCTCAGTGATCTCTCTCTCCTATAATTTCTACTGCATTTATTCTGTATCACTTGTTTGATATTTATAACATTGAAGTGTTAATTGTCCAGATGCATATGTCTTACTCTATAATCTAACGGTTAAGTTTCTCAAGGGACATATATGAACTACTTGATCCTTGGAACAACGTTACATACTATTATTATTTCAATTTTTCAGATGGAGAAACTGAGGCACAGAGATGTTAAACAACTTGCCCAGGGTCATATAAGTAGAGAGTGAAGGAGCCAGTATTTGAACTCAGGCAACTTGGCTTCAGATTCCATGTTCTTATCTACTTTGTGGGCATAGAATCCATAGGCCTTCTAGTGTCTTTGTTGTTGTTGTTGTTGTTTACAAGAGATTTGATTAAAAATAAATGGCTAAATTATTTAAGAAATTAAAACCACTTTTCTGCTGAGAAAGAACATTTAAAATACAAAGATAAGCTTGGGGAGAGGAAAATGGAAAGCTACTATTTAACAGGTTCAGAGCTTCAGCTTTCAGCAAGATGAAGAGTTCTGTGGATGGAGGGTGGAGATGGTAGTGCAATGCTGTAAAGGCACCTAATGCCATTAAACTGTAAACTTAAAAAAGGTTAAGATGGTAATTTTACGTTATGTGTGTTTCACCACAATTAAAAAAACAGAACAAAACAAAACTCAAACCTAAGATGTAGACAGAGGAGGGGGAAAAAAAAAGCCAGATAAGAACTGAGAGCATGGTGAACTCCACTACCTCAAGCAGCCAGTAACTTCAGAGGAAGGCAATAGACTTCAAAACTATTTGCTAAGTCTCCAGGGGCTCAGGTGCTAGGAAATGGCCACCATGTAGAGGTTAGATTTCGTACCAACAGGGTACACCGGTTGTGATGTAAAATAAAATCAGTAAGTTGTGAAAAGGAAAAAAAAGATAAAATATAATTCAAATTTGTCAGTGTTCATAAAAATTAAAATACAGGTAAGGCAATAAAATATAATTAAATGAGGCATTAGCATAGTCTGACCACTTAACCACAGATGCCACCTAATTTCTAAGTAGGCAAAGACATGCTTTTTTTTTTTCTCCTTTATTGAACAGAGACACAATTGAGAAGGGCTGCAGAGAAAGGAAACTGTGTATATTATCTGACATTTTATATTGTGTGTCTTCCTCATCAGAATATAAAGCCCATGATAAATGTTTTGTTTATTGTTTTTCCCCCCAGGACCTGGAATAGTACCTACCACATGGGTTGATGCTCTAAAAGTTATTTGTTAAATGAATGATATGATCAGATATATATATGTTCTTTTAGCACTAACAGAATGCTACATTTCTTTCTCCCTCTCTTTACACCACCGAAGCTATTAGGGTTCTGTGACCTTCTCAATTCCTACAACCTTAGCTTCCTCTCTACTTTTTGCAACCTACTTCTATGGTCTCACCCTGAACCCAAAACTATTCCAACTTTAAGCTCTTAAACAATAATGTAGCTTAACTTTAAGCTCAAAACAACTTTAAGCTCTTAAACAGTAACACAGACCATTCATTCAGCAAACATTTATGTGTCTACAAACATACACAACAGTTTGTGACCACAATCTCCTTTCTCTCCAGTTCTTATTATATCTCTTCATTCTCATATAAATCTCTTAGGTTTCCCCACCTTATACTTTCTCACGTTCCCCTGTCTGTCCCTTTTGGCTGTTGTCCCCAAAAGCAGCAAGAAGACTGAGATCAGATTGATTTGCAAAATCTTTGAAAAAACACACTGACCTCACTGCTGCATGGCATCATAAAGGCAAAATGAAACACCAGGCACAGCTCAAAGGAGTAACCTGAAACTTTTCCCAAAGTCCAGATAGGGTCTTTCCCCACATTATGCGATCTACAATTCCTTCCCTGTTAGGCACCCTCTCACTACCATAACAGCCCACATTCTATTAAAAAGGGAGCCATTACAAGAAAGGCAGAACTTCTGATAGTGCCTTTCAGGAGTCCCATTCAGGTAGTTTATAAACTTCTCTTGGTAAGTTATTAACTTCATCACTGAAATAGCAGAAGTGTTATCCTGTCCTGCAATACAATGCTCTTAGGAACTCTAAGTTAGTACTATTTGCCAGTGAATTAAGTTCCTTCTACTCCTGGCGTCACTTGCTTTGTATTTAAGTTTTATAGTTTTATGTTTTGTTCATTTCCTCATTTGATAACTTAATTCCACTAGCACATATTTCTGCCTCTGTGCAGTACATCAATTTCTTAAAACTTTCCTTATTTGTTAAACTGCAATAATAAAGCTCAGTAAGGTTCTGCCTAAAATAAGGACCAAGCAGGCCCCAGAAATGGCTATGGAGGTTATTTATGTGTAAAGTACATAATCTTGGTGTGTGGACTATGTATCATCTTTTCAAATAGTTTGCTTCTTCTGAAGCTTTTTTTCTCCTCTTCTTCTTCTTCTTTTTTTTTTTTACTTAGACTTTAAGTTCTGGGATACATGTGCAGAACATGTAGGTTTGTTACATAGGTATACACGTGCCATGGTGGTTTGCTGCAGCCATCAACCCATCATCTGTATTAGGTGTTTCTCCTAATGCTATCCCTCTCCTAGCTCCCCATCCCTCCACAGGCCTGTGTGTGATGTTCCCCTCCCTGTGTCCATGTGTTCTCATGGTTCAACTCCCACTTATAAGTGAGAACATACGGGGTTTGGTTTTCTGTTCCTTTGTTAATTTGCTGAGAATGATGGTTTCCAGCTTCATCCATGTCCCTGCAAAGGACATGAACTCATCCTTTTTTATGGCTGCATACTATTCCATAGTGTATATGCACCACAGTCTATCATTGATGGGCATTTGGGTTGGTTCCAAGTCTTTGCTATTGTGAATAGTGCTGCAATAAACATATGTGTGCATGTGTCCTAGTACAATGATTTATAATCCTTTGGCTATATACCCAGAAATGAGATTGCTGGGTCAAGTAGTATTTGTGGTTATAGATCCCTGAGGAATTGTCACACTGTCTTCCACAATGGTTGAACTAATTTACACTACCACCAACAGTGTAAAAGCATTCCTATTTCTTCACATCTCTTCAGCATCTGTGGTTTCCTAACTTTTTAACTGGCATGAGATGGTAGCTCTTTGTGGTTTTGATTTGCATTTCTCTAATGACCAGTGATGATGAGTTGTTTTTCATGTTTGTTGGCCACATAAATGTCTTCTTTTGAGAAGTGTCTGTTCAGATCTTTTGTCCACTTTTTGATGGGGTTGAGTTTTTGTTTGTTTGTTTGTTGTTTTGGTAAATTTGTTTAAGTTCTTTGTAGATTCTGGATATTAGCCCTTTGTTGGACAGGTAGATTGCAAAAATTTTCTCCCTTTCTACAGGTTGCCTGTTCACTCTGATGAGTTTCTTTTGCTGTACAGAAGAAGCTCTTTAGTTTAATTAGATCCCATTTGTCAATTTTGGCTTTTGTTGCTGTTGCTTTTGGTGTTTTGGTCATGAAGTCTTTGCCCATGCCTATGTCTTGAATGGTACTGCCTGGGTTTTCCTCTAGGGCTTTTATTGTTTTAGGTTTTACGTTTAAGTCTTTAATCCATCTTGAGTTAATTTTTGTATAAGGTGTAAGGAATGGGTCCAGTTTCAGTTTTCTGCATATGGCTAGCCAGTATTCCCAACACCAGCTATGGGTTTGTTATAAACAGCCTTGTTATTTTGAGATACGTTCCATCAATACTGAGTTTATTGAAAGTTTTCTGTGTCTATTGAGATAATCATGTAGTTTTTGTCATTGGTTCTGTTTATGTGATAGATTACGTTTATTGATTTATGTATGTTGAACCAGCTTTGCATCCCAGGTATGAAGCAGACTTGATTGTGGTGGATAAGCTTTTTCACGTGCTGCTGGATTAAGTTTGCCAGTATTTTACTGAGGATTTTCGCATCAATGTTCATCAGGGATACTGGCCTGAAATTTTCTTTTTTTGTTGTGTCTCTGCTAGGTTTTGGTATCAGGATAATGCTGGTCTCATAAAATGAATTAGGGAGGAGTCCGTCTTTTTCTGTTTTTTGAAATACTTTCAGAAGGAATGGTAACAGCTCCTCTTTGTACCTCTGGTAGAATTCAGCTGTGAATCCATTTGGTCCTGGGCTTTTTTTGGTTGTTAGGCTATTAATTACCCCTTCAATTTCAGAACTTGTTATTTGTCTATTCAGGGATTCTACTTCTTCCTGGTTTAGTCTTTGGGGGGTGTATGTGTCCAGGAGTTTACCCATTTCTTCTAGATTTTCTAGTTTATTTGCATAGAGGTGTTTATAGTATTTTCTGATGGTAGTCTGTATTTCTGTGGGATCAGTGATAATATTCCCTTTATCATTTTTTATTGTGTCTGATTTTTCTCTCTTTTCTTAACAGTTTAGCTAGTGGTCTATTTTGTTCATCTTTTCAAAACAGCTCCTGAATTGATTGATTTTTTTTGAAGGGTTTCTTTTTGTCTCTATCTCCTTCAGTTCTGGTCTGATCTTAGTTATCTCGTCTTCTAATAGCTTCTGAATTTGTTTGCTCTTGCTTCTCTAGTTCTTTTAATTGTGACATTAGGGTGTCGATTTTAGATCTTTCCCACTTTCTCATGCGGATATTTAGTGCTATAAATTGCCCTCTACATACTGCTTTAAATGTGTCCCAGAGATTATGGTATGTTGTGTCTTTGTTCTCATTGGTTTCAAACAACATCTTTATTTCTGCCTTCATTTTGTTGTTTACCCAGTACTCATTCAGGAGCAGGCTGTTCAGTTTCCATGCAGCTGTGCAGTTTTTAGTGAGTTTCTGAATCCTGAGTTCTAATTTGATTGCACAGTGGTCTGAGAGACTGTTACAATTTCTGTTCTTTTACATTTGCTGAGAAGTGTTTTTACTTCCAATTATGTGGTCAATTTTAGAATAAGTGTGATGTGGTGAGAAAATGTATACTGTGTGGATTTGGGGTGGAGAGTTCTGTAGATATCTATTAGGTCAGCTTGGTGCAGAGCTAAGTTCAAGTCCTGGACATCCTTGTTAATTTTCTTTCTCATTGATCTGATACTGACAGTGGGGTGTTAAAGTCTCCCATTACTATCGTGTGGGAGTCTGTCTCTTTGTAGGTCTCTAAGAACTTGCTTTATAAATCTGGGTGCTCCTGTATTGTGTGCATATATATTTAGGATAGTTAGCTCTTCTTGCTGTATTGATCCCTTTACCATTATGTAATGCCCTTCTTGTCTCTTTTGATCTTTGTTGGTTTAAAGTCCGTTTTATCAAAGACTAGGATTGCAATCCCTGCCTTCTTTTTTTTTTTTTTTTTCCATTTGCTTGGTAAATATTCCTCCATCCCTTTATTTTGAGCCTATGTGTGTCTCTGCATGTGAGATGGTCTCCCAAATACAGCACACTGATGGGTCTCGACTCTTTATCCAATTTGCCAGTCTGTGTCTTTTAATTGGGGCATTTAGCCCATTTACATTTAAGATTAATACTGTTATGTGTAAATTTGATCCTGTCATTATGATGCTAGCTGGTTATTTTGCCCGTTAGTTGCTGCATTCTCTTCATAGAGTCAATGGTCTTTACAATGTGGCATGTTTTTGCAGTGGCTGGTACTGGTTTTTCCTTTCCATATTTAGTGCTTCCTTCAGGAGCTCTTGTAAGGCAGGCCTGGTGGTGATGAAATCTCTCATCTCGGCATTTGCTTGTCTGTAAAGGATTTTATTTCTCCTAAACTAAGCTTATGAAGCTTAGTTTGGTTGGATATGAAATTCTGGGTTGAAAATTCTTTTCTTTAAGAATGTTGAATATTGGCCCCCACTCTCTTCTGGCTTGTAGGGTTTCTAAAGAGAGATTTGCTATTAGTCTGATGGGGCTTCCCTTTGTGGGTAATCTGATCTTTCTCTCTGGCTGCCCTTAACATTTCTTCCTTCATTTCAACCTTGGTGAGTCTGACGATTATGTGTCTTGGGTTTTCTCTTCCCAAGGAGTATCTTAGTGGTGTTCTCTGTATTTCCTGAATTTGAATGTTGGCCTGTGTTGCTAGGTTGGGGAAGTTCTCCTGGATAATATCCTGAAGAGTGTTTTCCAACTTGGATCCATACTCCTCATCATTTTCAGGTACACCAATCAAACATAGGTTTGGACTTTTCACATAGTCCCATATTTCTTGGAGGCTTTGTTCATTCATTTTCATTCTTTTCTCTCTAATCTTGTCTTCACACTTTATTTCATTAAGTTGATCTTCAAAGTCTGATATCCTTCCTTCCGCTTGATTGATTTGGCTGTTGATACTTGTGCATGCTTCACAAAGTTCTTGTGCTGTGTTTTTCAGTTCCATCAGGTCATTTATGTTCTTCTCCTAAACTGGTTATTCTAGTTAGCAATTCCTCTAACCTTTTTTCAAGGTTCTTAGCTTCCTTGCATTGGGTTAGAACATGCTCCTTTAGCTCGGAGGAGTTTATTATTACCTACCTTCTGGAGCCTACTTCTGTCAATTCGTCAAACTCATTCATTCTCCGTCCAAATTTGTTCACTTGCTGGCGAGGAGTTGTGATCCTTTGGAGGAGGATTTTGGAATTTTCAGCCTTTTTGTGCTGGTTTTTCCTCATCTTCATGGATTTATCTACCTTTGGTCTCTGATGTTGGTGACCTTCGGATGGGGTTTCTGTGTGGACATCCTTTTTCTTGATGTTGATGCTATTCCTTTCTTTTACTTTTCCTTCTAATAGTCAGGCCCCTCTGCTGCAGGTCTGCTGGAATTTGCTGGAGGTCCACCCTGACCCTGTTTGCCTGGGTATCACCAGCAGAGGCTGCAGAACAGCACAGACTGCGGCCTGTTCTTTCCTCTGGAAGCTTCGCCCCAGAGGGGCACCCACCAGATGCCAGGTGGAGCTCTCCTGTATGAGGTGTCTGTCGACCCCTGCTGGGAGGTATCTCCCAGTCAGGAGGCACTGGGGTTAGGGACCCACTTGAGGAGGCAATGTGTCCCTTAGCAGAGCTCGAGGGCTGTGCTGGGAGATCCACTGCTCTCTTTAGAGCCGGGAGGCAGGAACGTTTAAGTCTGCTGAAGCTGCACCCACACCTGCCCGTTCCCCCAGGTGCTCTGTCCCAGGAAGATGAGAGTTTTATCTATAAGCCCCTGACTGGGGCTGGAGCCTTTCTTTCAGAGATGTCCTGTCCAGAGAGGAGGAATCTAGAGAGGCAGTCTGGCTACAGTGGCTTTTGCTGAGCTGAGGTGGGCTCCGCCCAGTTCCAACTTCCTGGTGGCTTTCTTTACACTGTTGGGCTGGGTGGCGGGGGCGGGGGGGGGGGGGGGGGGATGGCCTACTCAAGCCTCAGTTAATGGCAGACGCCCGTCCCCCATCAAGCTTGAGTGTCCTAGGTGGACTTCAGACTGCTGTGCTGGCAGCAAGAATTTCAAGCCAGTGTGGATCTTAGCTTGCTGAGTTCTGTGGGGATGGGATCTGCTGAGCTAGACCACTTGGCTCTATGACTTCAGCCCCCTTTCCAGGGGAGTGAACGGTTCTGTCTTGCTGGTGTTCCACGAGCCACTGGAGTATGAAAAAAAACTCTTGCAGCTAGCTCAGTGTCTGCCCAAATGCCTGCCCAGTTCTGTGCTTGAAACCCAGGGCCGTGGTGGTGTAGGCACCCAAGGGAATCTCCTGGTCTGTGGGTTGTGAAGACTGTGGGAAAAGTGTAGCATCTGGGCCAGAATGCACGGTTCCTCATGGCACAGTCCCTCACAGCTTCCCTTGGCTAGGGGAGGGAGTTCCCCAATCTCTTTTGTTTCCTGGGTGAGGCGATGCCCCACCCTGCTTCAGCTCGCCCTCTGTGGGCTCGTCTTTGTGGAAGACTCAAAGTCTTACATACTGGAAACTTAAATTAACTAAAAAATGACGAGACTAGATTTTTGTCTTTGGATTACCCTGTGTAATGAAAATGACATGTTTTCTACAGATCATCTTCATCTTAAATTAAGATTAATAATAGTAGCCCACTAGCCTCACATAATCCTTCCAGGAAGACTATAGTTAAAATTAATTTATGTGACAACTACTTATGGGATACCTACATTTGAGTTACCGCAAGAACACAAAAATAATTAAAAGGCAGTTCCTATCCTAAGGAACCTAAAATCCTGTAGGAGTAAAAATACATATGCAGTTGTCCCTTGGTATGCATGGGGGACTGGTTCTAGGACTTTCCGTGGAAACCAAAATCTTCTAATGCTCAAGCCTCTGATATAAAATGGAGTAGTATTTGCTTATAACCTACAACATCCTCTGGTATACTTTAAATCATCTCTAGATTACTT
Organism: Theropithecus gelada; assembly: GCF_003255815.1. Taxonomy (NCBI): domain Eukaryota; kingdom Metazoa; phylum Chordata; class Mammalia; order Primates; family Cercopithecidae; genus Theropithecus; species Theropithecus gelada. The sequence continues at coordinate 80,072,742 of NC_037685.1, read as the reverse complement.
ATACCTAATATAATGTAAATGTTGTGTAAATAGTTATATTGTATTGTTTAAGAAATATGACAAGAAAGTCTATACATGTTCAGTATAGATGCAATTTTTTTTCAAATATTTTCAATCTGTGGTTGGTTGAATCCACAGATTTGGAACCTAAGGATATGAAGGGCTAACTGTTCATAATTATATTAGGTGATATGTATTATAACCAAGAAGTGGTTCAATACCACTTCCGGTATTGAAGTGATCTAGGCCCTCAAGGATCGGTAGAATTTTAGAAGGCAGAAATGGAGAAATGAATAACATTCCTTAGATAACTGCGTTAAGGAAACACCAAGTAAGCATGTGAGAAATGTTTGGCTACAAAAATGGACATAATTGGAAGTATTAAGAAAATGGTGCCAAGGCAAAACCAGGACAGAACCGTGTAAAGCCTTAAATGTCAAGAAATCTAAACTTCGTTGAGTGGACAAGCCGGCTATAGGCTCTTTAACCAAAGAATTGCTATAGGAAGATTATCTCTGTGGCTCTTGGTCTAAAGATATAGAACCTCAACTCGGATGATTATCTGATTTACAAATATTTACTGAGCCCCTACTATATGACAGGCTATATACTCAGCATTGAGGATATAAAGATGAGTAAGAGTCTTATATGATCTAGGCTTCTTACTTCTTACCTCATTCCCTACTATTCTTCCTTGATGAATCAGTCCAGTCATATTGACCTCCTTGCTGTTCCCAGGCATGCTGTCATCTTAGGCCACTTGCACTGGCCATTTCTGTCCAGAATCCTGTTTTCTCAGAGAGATGCATAGCTAACCCCCACCTGTCCTTCAAGACTTGGCTGAAATCTTACCTGCCCAATGAGGCCTATTCTGACCACTCTATTGTAAAATATAACCAGCTCGAACACATTATAGAATTTTTTTTTTTTTTTTTGAGACAGAGTCTCACTCTGTCTCCTAGGCTGGAGTGTAGTGGTGCAATCTCCGCTCACTGCAACCTCCACCTCCCAGGTTCAAGCAATTCTCCTGCTTTAGCCTCCCTAGTAGCTGGGATTGCAGGCACCCGCTACCATGCCCAGCTAATTTTTGTATATTTTGTAGAGACAGGGTTTCACCAGGCTGGTCTTGAACACCTGACCTCAGGTGATCCGCCCACCTTGGCCTCCCAAAGTACTGGGATTACAGGCGTGAGCCACCGTGCCCAGCAAACATTATAGAGTTTATCCACTTTTTATTTTCCTCTCCCCATAAGAATATAAACCACAGAGTGGCATGAGTCTTTGCCTCTTTCAGTCATGGACGTATTCCAAGCATCCAAGCGTGCCTGACATATATAAACACTCAATACATATTTGTGGAACACTGTTGAATATACGAACTGTAAGAATGCATAATCTCAGGAATTAGTTTCATAAGTTTATGAAAAGAGGAATATATATATCAATAATATGCCATGAAAGCCTAAAGGGAGAAGCACCTGCAAAGGCTCAGGGAAAACTGCTTTCAGAGCTCACGATGAAGTGAAATGAAAAGGGTAGGAGTTTGCCACAAACAATAAAACAAAAAGGTACTGTAAGATGAGAGAACAGCAGATAACCTACAAGTGCACTGAAAGAACTTGTCTTAATCATCTTTTTATCACTAGCTCCCAATACAGAGCTTAGTACGTGGTGCCACTCAATAAATCATGAACTGAACTATGCTAGAGAACAGTCTTCATGTAAGAGAAGATCTGAGAAGGTGCAACAGAGAAGTAGAAAAAAAAAAATCAGGGCAGCATGATGTCAAGGAAATCTGCAGTTAATCTTATCAGTGGTACCAAATTTTACCAGAGGTCAAAGACGACCAGGCTGGAAAGTAGGCCTTTGGATTTGGTACACAGCGGAGGGCAGTTTTAGTAGAGTAATATAGACAGAATGCAGACTATATCAAGGAGTCAGTGTGCTAAACCAAAGTAGAGATAGTTAGTAGAGACTATTCTGAAAAGCTTACAAGGTAATTGTAGTACATGATCTCATCTCATGAGGAAGGCACTGAGACTGAAGGAAGTTGATTTGCCCAAGACTATGCAGCCAGCAAAGGTTTGAAATAAGATATGGATTCTCCTTTTCTGACTCTAAATCTCATTCCATTCTCTCCTTCCCAGTGCGCTCCTTTTGCCGTCGTTCATGTGATTGCGTGCTTCATAGAGTGGGCAGAAAATCCACCCCAATATCCCACCACCAATATTCTGGCATCATCAGGGAGGAAGTAACAGAGGGTCTGAAGAAAACTTCAAGTGTAAATTCAATGCTAGGGAAAGAAACTGATTATTTCCCAAAATAGACTGAGGCAACGAGTGCAGACTATACGACACCTCAGTAGTGGAAGATACTGAACACCTGCAGATTTTACAGTTTAATTCAGTTTGCCTGTGTTCATAAATTACTATAAGGTCAGAGCTTTCCAGCCATTGTGCATAAAAGGTTACAGGTGTATGGAGATACTGATTCCCCTCATCCCTCAGGGTTGCAGAGCTAAACTCTTTTCTATTGAACACAACATGCCATACAATTATCATCAGTGTCTGAGATTCTTTGTATGAATAAAGTTGGAAGCATTGTCTTGGGTTACATCTGAGCAAATGACTAAATTTTAAAATGTCAATGTAGGCACCTTTACAACCTAAAATATTATTTTTATTTAGTCATATATTTAGGGAGATAAAATTCTAGAATGAATTTTCTTTTGTGACTTAATACCCAAAGACAAAGCCAAATGATGAGTGCTGCCAATAAAAATTTTTCTTCCTTTCCAAACGTACTAAGATACTTGAAATAGATTTATGATAGATACACAACACTTGGTGAGCCTCAGTAATTAAATGGTATTTTTTCATCAAAATCAAAAAGAACAATCACTATTATATAAACATGAAAAGAAAAATAGCATAAAAACATACCTGTGGGGCATATCCAGGAGGCACATAGATAGGAGGCACAGAACCATTTGGAGACATCATTGGAACCTGAGCAGGACCTGAATGGGTCACAGAAATGATGTATTAACCCATGATTGCTTATCGGGCTAAAGTTGAAAACAATTTGAATTACATTTTTCTAATACTTCATCTAAACACTCAAGCCAACAGTAACTACATTTTTATAAAATTTTATATACATTTTATAAAAAGAAATTCAGATGATTGACCTGTTATAAAAAAAATCTGTCTTGTAAAGTGCACAAATTACCTTTTACCTACATTTGTGTTTCTTAAAGTTGAAGGGGCAGGGGCAGGGGCGGGGGGGGGGCGGGTGAGAGGGCTTTTTAAAATAGATTAACAGGCTCTCCTACAGATTCTTAGTCAATGGGGTCTTGAATCATTATATTCACTTTACAATTATCCCAGGTGACTCTTATAATAGTGTAAGTTTAGAAACACTGACCTAGAGAAAAATCAAACTAAACTCTGCATATAAAAATCAATGAAAAATACAAAAGGCAAAATTTTCAAAAATAACAGGGACAAAATAAAAAAGCAAGGGGAAGAATAGTTACAAATTTGGAACCTGCTTTGCTAGGGTTAAAACACTGTAATGCGTGACTCATGTCTATGGCAGCTTAAGAACAAAGAAAAATGCCACACGTGTATTTACCCAAAGGAAAAAAAAATTTTTTTTGTTTCTCACACTAAAAAGTTCTAAAAAGGAAAATTCAGCTTCTCTCATTCTACACTTCCTTTCACTTTTACAGTGTTAGGTTTTCCAATTAACTTTTATAACTATTATCTCTAGTTTACCTTCTCTTTTAACGTTTCTGGGAACAAAAGAAGCATTTGGAGAAGGTGTGTTTTGTTCTTTCTAGGAACTAAAATCTTAGTTGCTTTATGTAACTTTTAAAAAAGTCTCTTACCCCCCTTCAGTTCCTTTCTTCCTGTAACTCTACACTGCAGTGTCCCCTCATGCCCACCGGTTTTTAATAACCTGAAATGAAACCTTTTCAAAGAAATTACTTATTTCTAAGGAAATAAGAACAAAGGTCTGATGAAGAATGTAAAGCAAAAAGGATCTCTTTTATATGCAGAATTATAATCTACCATTATATAATGGCTCTCAGCTATAAAAGAAATGAAGGACAAAAAGCTTAATTGTAGGGTAGAAAACAAATAACTTTGTTAATATTATACATACTTCAGAAAACCAGAATAAAGGGCATGGAGGTCACAGCAAATCCGGATTACAGCCATTCTGCCCTTTCTAGGGAAGGCAAGGGGTGAGGACAGAACCACAGAGTGGTGGTAAAATTAGGGCTAGGGAGATGAGAGAGCTAGGGAAGAGAAAAGAGAATACAAAAGAAAGGGGGTATGAGGGAAAATACTAAAAAGGAGTAAGGAAAGTGGGGAAAGTGGAGAAAAAAGGGGGAAGCAAGGAGAGGAGAAAGGCAAGAGGGGAGAGAAGAAGGGGAGAGCAAGAGTTAAGAGAAGAAAACGGAGGGATAAGAAAGGGGACAAGAGGCAATTAAGGAGAGAGTGAAGAGAAGACAACAAGGGAGGGAGAGGAGAAAACAGAAGGGTAAGGGGGAGGAGGAACGATGTGGAGAAATGTGAGAAAGCGGGAGGGGAGAGAAAAGACAGAAGAGGTGGGGAGGAGAAGAGAAGTAGGGATAAGACTGAAGTGGTTGAGAGAAAGTAAGAAGTGTTTGTGTAGAACACTAAATTACACATATAATATCTGGCTGAAAAGAACTTTTCAACAAGATAGTCTTCCCATCCAAAACAAGCCCACCACCAAATACATGAAGTTGTCCAGAATATTATCTTAATTATATATAACTAATACTAACTATGTGCCAGGCCTTTTGCATATTTTTTTCTCCTCATAATCATTCTATCAGGCAAATATCATCATCATCCCCATTTTCTAGATGTGGACACTGAGGCACAGAGAGGTTAAGCTCCCCAAGTGGTAGAAGTGGGATTCAAAACCAGGTAGTTTCATTTCTAAGGACATATCCTTACCACATTTTTAGTAAACATTAAACTACTATGCAGTATTGGCAACTGATAAAATTTGAGGCTTAAGAACTATGCTCTAAAGCCTCTAAGGAAAATTAAAGCCTTTGTTGTCTTTACATCCTTAAAAACATGAGAGAAAGAATAAAACTTTCTTTTTTTTTTTTGAGACGGAGTCTTGCTCTGTCACCCAGGCTGGAGTGCAGTGGCCGGATCTCAGCTCACTGCAAGCTCCGCCTCCCGGGTTCATGCCATTCTCCTGCCTCAGCCTCCCGAGTAGCTGGGACTACAGGCACCCGCCACCTCGCCCGGCTAGTTTTTTTGTAATTTTTAGTAGAGATGGGGTTTCACCGTGTTAGCCAGGATGGTCTCGATCTCCTGACCTCGTGATCCGCCCGTCTTGGCCTCCCAAAGTGCTGGGATTACAGGCTTGAGCCACCGCGCCCGGCCAAAACTTTCTTAAGTTTAAGTTTAAGCAAACATTACCTATTAATTTACTGGATAAAACCTGTGAGCTGCTTTATACCTCTAGGCAGAAAAGCTTCATATAAAACTCACCTTTTAGTTTCTATATTTCTAGACTCAAGAGAAATGAGGACTGTTTTAAACTAACGCTGGTTTACTTCCATTAGCTAATTTAAATAAAATTACAATAAACTAACTTCCTGAATCCTTACAGGTGGCTTAGATATTATTTATAGTATGTGAAATTCAGCGAGAACTTGACAGAATTCACTGAAAATCATATTTGTAATCTTAATAAACACCATTAGCATTTGCACTTTTACTGTGGGTCCTTTTATATGCTGTCAAATTTAATCCTTAGAGCGAGTCATTAGAACAGGTGTTTTTGTTTTGCCATCAGAGTAGTAAGTTATTGCTAATTACATTCAAAATAGTAAAATCACATAATTGCTTCAAGTTGCCCTCCTTTTACCAGAAACATGAATATATATGTAGTTACAATTCAAACCATTTTATACTTTGATAGCCGCTAAAATAGTTTATAATTTGGTAATACAAAATTCTACTTTGTTTTTTAATTACATCTAAGTGTGATGCTGAAAACAGAAATGTAACCTAAAATAAACCAGCAGTAAATATATTACTAGATGTAGCCCAGGAAAAAGACTGATTAACTTACTTCTTTACGAAGTAATCCTTTCACTCTAGCAAGTAATTTTTTTTTTTATCCTGAGGCAGAAATGGTACATGGTTAGATTTTTTTTTTTTTTTTTTTTAGATGGAGTTTCACTGTTGCCCGGCTGCAGTGCAGTGGCACTATCTCAGCTCAATGCAACCTCTTCCTCCTGGGTTCAAGTGATTCTTCTGCTTCAGCCTCCTGAGTAGCTGGGAGTACAGGTGTGGGCACCACCAAGCCCAGCTAATTTTTGTATTTTTAGTAGAGACGGGGTTTCCCCATGTAGGCCAGGCTGGTCCTGAACTCCTGGCCTGAGTGATCTGCCAGCCTCGGCCTCCCAAAATACTGGGATTACAGGCGTGAGCTACTGTGCCCAGCCAAAATTCCAAATATAAACGCGTCATTTAATAGGTTTTTTTTATTATTATTTATTTGAGACGGAGTCTCACTCTGTTGCCCAGGCTGGATGCAGTGGCATGATCTCAGCTCGGCTAATTTTTGTATTTTTAGTAGAGATGGGAGTTCCTCATGTTGGCCATGAGTAACTTGAACTCCTGACCTCAAGTGATCCACCTGCCTCGGGCTCCCAAAGTGCTAGGATTACAGGTGTGAGCCACCATGCCCAGCCAGATTATTTTTTAAAAAGACAATTTAACGGTATCACATTTAATGCCTAAAATATTGTTGTGAAGTAACATTCAACACTGAATGCAAACCCCTATTGTATAAACATAATAAATACAAGTATCGATGTTTAGAACTGCAGCATTTACAGCATCTCATGTCTGTTGTTATTCCTGTGTCTATAGTAGCAAAACCTTAAAGCCTTGCATATTTAATGATGTAAATGATTAGCTCCTTAGTTCCAACAATACTTCTTAATTTAGAAAGTAACAGAAGATTAACTATAAACTGACTTAAATTTGTATGCAGTGAGGGAGATTTTGTCCCAAGGAAGAAACTCAGATCGTATTGTCAAATGTATACTTGGCACAAGAGTAGCAATACCCGAACAACTGTGTATACACCTAGCAGCTCCTTTATAATCTATGTGATTTGAGCATGATTTACCCCAATCATGGAGCTATTAAGCATAAATTTCCTATTTCAAAAACCTGCAGAAGAGTCAACAATTCTAACCAATTGTCTTAAGAAATCTGAGAAGCTCCCCACCCCAGTTTCTTAAAAAGTGCCATCACTGACTTAAAGAAGATATTTCATCTGGTATAACTTAAATTCTTCCTTATTTTTCCTTGTTAATATTGATTCATATTTAAGAGTTTTTTTAAAAATAAAATTACAAATTTGTCCAGGAGTTTTAATTCTTAAAATGCAACGTGCTGCTGCTGTGCTACACATTCTCTATAAGCCAGCTTTCACAATGGCTTCCAAATAATCTGATGCCAATTTTCAGATTTCAGCTCTAGAAGAAAAACCTAGTAAAATAAAGATCCTAGAATGGAATACTCTGTGGAATATAAAATTACAAAATAACTCGACACAGTCTAACCTTTTTGTAATTACATGGCAATTTAAAATATTTTTATAGCGATTATATTTAGCATCTATTTTTAAAAACACACGGCATGACTTTAGATTAATACAATGCTTTCTGTCTTAAAATAAAAGCAGAATGTTCGAAAACAGCAAATCTTACCACTCATTTTGTTTTTACAGTAGCAGCAGAGAACAAGAAAATCCAACAAGGAAACAGCGTAGTACACGTTAACAGCTTTAATTGGAGAACGGTCTTTTTTTTTCTTTTGCAAGGCTGTAAGAGGAAAAGATCCTTTGACCGAGTCACATGATAGTCATCACGTGACCTGCAGTGACCCGGGAAAGGGGAAGGGGGAAAAAAAGCAAACGTTCCCGCTTGCAGGAACGTTTCTGATACAGGAAAAAAAAATGATTAAATGATTTCTACTGCTGCTGCCCTGAATTTGAACATCTTTCAGATTTCCTTATGAACCAATTCAAAAGCTTATCAAAGTGTACTTTTCAGAAATATATATTTGACGTAAATGATTCTCTTTGTGTTCACTTTACCTTCAATAACACTACAGGTGCTATCTTCTAATTTTTTACTCATGTAGCCTGCAGCTAATTTTCATTTATAAAATTTGAGATAATATTTATTAATTTAAAAGATTCAATCTGAAATGTCGTTGTATAACATAATTCTCGATAATCCTTAAGGAATATCCACAATACACAAATAATTGTGTATAGAATATAGGTTTGGTAGACATGTGTCTCAAAGGTGAGATTTATGTTTCAGGCTGTTATTTGCCTCTTAAGAGAATAAAGACTACCACTTTCATTGTTTTTTTTTTTTTCTTAATTTAAGATTTAAATTAAAGTGCAGGTGCTCAGTAGATGGCATTCTTACTCATATCCATGAATCTGAAAAGACAGCCTCAGGTGCAGGTTCAGAGTTCTCTATCCAAGAACAAGTAGAGACCAGAAAGGAGATCAAAGATGTCCAGTTACAACAGGAAAGAAGAATAAGAACTTTTGGAGATCTTTCATTACTTTATGGTGCTATGTAACTTCAGAGGAAATTTATTAACAGCTAACACAAATACACAGGTAATGATAATGACAGTGGTTTGTAACAAGTTGTACAGTGGAAAGAAAGTGAATTTTGGTATTAAAAGATATACTTTAATAACAACTTCAGTATTTATTAGCAAGGCAATTTACTGCTCTTCTCTGAGGTCTTAGCTTATTTCAGTGACAAGGTTAATCAACATCATAGCATTGTTGTGAGAATGAAATTAAATAAAGCACCAAGTATATTGGTTGATGATACTCAGTAAATAATAGTTATAGTATGTAAAAGTATAATCACCATGTTTTCAAAAATAACCATATAGTGCAGAGTATATACTAGGCATCATTTTGAGTGTTTTACTTGTGTTAACTCACTTAATCTTAACAAGTTAAGTGAGTATCATTTCCAGGTAAGAAAACTGAAGCAGAGTAACTTGCCAAGGGCACAAAGCGAGGAAAAGGCAGGATTATCTAATAATAAGGCTATACTTTTCAAAAACTGTAAATTACGTTCAGAGGCCCCATCTCACACAAAGGTGGAAAATAATTGGCAAAGGATACCCTAGAGAAATAGGTCCCAGTAAATACATGTAAGACACCCCAGAGGAGATAAGACAGTAAGGGTCTATTCTTACAAGTGGGGAAGGGTAATTGTTAACCTCAAAATTCCTATGAAAAGGCAGGGTTGCCCTGAAAAACGAGACCAAAGGGCAAGGAGTCTCCTGGTATCAAAAGAATGTACTCACAAATGTTAGACCCAGCCCCTCTGTAAATCCGACCATGTCTCTGATCTTCAGCCCCTAAACAAAAAGCAAGCCTCTGCAGACCACCTTCTTATTTTTGCTCACATTTTCACACAGCTGTATTTCCATTTCTTGACTGATTATTTAACTTATCATCTCCTTTCAATCGTTTCCATTATGCTCACTAGAAAGTTTTTTTTTTTTTCCATTATAAATAAATTCCCTTATATCCTCAATCTTTTTACGGAACACTTGTTCCTGTGTTGCCTTGAAATGAAGCCTGGATGTCCTGGAACACTTTCCCCAGCATGCCCCAGGAGCAGAGACTTCCTATCCTCTCCTGAAGCAGTGCTGGTAGTCTGCAGATACTCCAAGGCTACTTTCCTTCACCACTGTTGTTCCTGTTTCATGCTAAAGTTCCTTCTTCCTTGAGATCACGGCATATGTGCATACAATCCTCTACCCCTTCTCAATGCTTTAAGGCTGAGTCCTCATTTATTGACAACTTTGGTGCTGTGTTCAATTTTGTTCTCCATCCCAACTCTTGTCCATTAGCATGACTTTAATGTCCAAAATCTAGGCTTAAAGTTCCTTGAACTCGTGTCTTTCATTGTATTTTTAGTAACCCATGTTCAAAGATACAACCTGGAACTTATTTCTTAGAACTCGATTATCTCATCTTTGAAATCTCAAACTTTCATGTGGCCATGATATCTTTCTTTCATCTCTCGAGTTCTCTTTCTTCTACATTTGTTCTTCATAATGATCTCCCTTTTCTCCTGATCCAACACTGCTTTCATAGCCTGATTTCCTTTCCCATCCATGTCTTCCTTTGACTTCCCTATCTCCTGAAAATCTCAAGTTCAGTCAGTCTTCTCTTATACCTGAGTTGTAGAAATCAAGCGGTACTCAACTGGCATGTTTATAAAATTTAGTATCTTCAGTCTTAACTCAGCTGTCAGCACTGCTCAGGAATCCTTTCATGAACCTTTCCCTGGTCAATCACTTATCCTGTTTTCTAGGGTGATTATCAGAAATTCTCATTACGCTTTAAGAGCCCTCCCCAACCTGACTTCAACCATATCTTGAAATTGAACTCTTCACGTTATTTGACATGAAACTGAACTCCTGATGTTATGAAACTGAACTCAATGTTACATACAAACTTTTCTCATTCCTTTCCTCTATTTGCAGAAGCAGCATTGTTCCTTCACTAAATCAAAGGTATCTTTCCTCTTTTACTCTTGATCTGATCCTCCACTTGGACTTGGCTTCACTGGTCATTTCTGTCCTGTCAGGTATTTTTGCCTTTACCTTTGTTCAGTCTCTGAACCACTGCATCTGTGCCCAGAAACATGGTAAACTTTCACATATAAACCACGCATACCATCCATCTCTGACTGACACATTTTTTCTGCCCCGTCATACCATCCAGCGACCACTCTTTTCTCAGCCAAACTTCTCAAAAGTAACAGTAGCTCCATTTTCTAACATAACTCTATATAACTCTATTTAACTCGATTTTCTATCATAACTCTATATAACTCTATTTAACTGGATTTTCTAACATAACTCTATATAACATTAACTGTATAACATGACTCTATTTTCTGACCTTACATTCACTTTCACATTTTAAATAAAATTTTGATTATGCAATATTTGATACACACAAAAGAAAATAGTGTAACTCATTAAAGTGACTATTTCAAATCCACCATGCAAGCCAAGAAACAGATCACACCAATACTGTTGCACCCATGTGCTCCTTCACCATCTAATCCATCACTTTGTGCCACTCATGTCTCCATTATTCTGAATTTTGAGTTTATTCTTACCTTTCTTTTAAAAATAATTTCCTACAAAAAAAAATCACATATATCCCTAAACAATACTGTTTTGCTTGCTTGAGTTTTATAAAAATTTTACAGTGTATAGTTTCCAGTAACTTGCCTTGTGCAATATTATGATTTCTAGGACTCATCTATGTAGTTTCATATAGCTGCAGTTTCCTCATTTTCATTTATGTTTTTGTGTAAATAACTATAATTTGTTTATTCTGTCATTAGCTTTTGGGCTCTTTTCCGTTTCTTTTTTTTTTTTTTTTTTTTGCTTTCATTCACTTAACAACAAACACATATAGATTATCTACAATGTGTCAGATACTGTTCTGGGCACTAGAGGAAGAAAATAGTAACATGGTAAATAACTAAATCATATTCAAGTAAATCACAAAGTATATTTCAAAGTGATAAATGCTATAAAATAAAAAAGAGAGGCTGGGTGTGCTGCTTCGTGCCTGTAATGCTGGCACTTTGGGAGGCTGAGGTGGATCACTTGAGCCCAGGAGTTCAAGACTAGACTTGGCAACATAGTGAGACCCTGTCTCCACAAAAAATCTCAAAAACTGAGTTGGGTGTGGTGGCGCATGCCTGTGGTCCCAGTTATTCAGGAGGCTCAGGTGGGAATCTCGCTTGAGCCTAGGAAGCTGAGATAACAGCGAACTGTGATCCTGCCACTGCACTCCAGCCTGGACAACAGAGTGAGACCCCATCTCAAAAGAAACAAATTGAAAACAGAGTAGGGTAAAAAGGATTTTAAGTACTAAGACAGGCTGATGGTGAGGGGGGAGATTGAAGATTGCAATTTAAAATACAGAGATCAGTTTAGGTTTCAATGAGAAGGTCACATTTGAACCAAGACTTGAAAGAAGTGTGGGAGTGAGCCATATGGATATCTGAGGGAAGAACATTCTACACAGAGGGAGTAAAGGCCCTAAGGGGGAACATGACTGGCATGTTTAAGACTTAACAAGGACCACTGTAACCAGAGCATCATGAGTGAAGAGGGAGAAAAGGAGTGAGGTTAGAGTGATTAAAAGGGAAATGAGTTACACTCTTGTTAGGCCTCATAGGTCACTGTATGCTTTTACTTTGAGTAAATTAAGAGCCATTGCTGAATTTTAAAACATGATCTAAATTATATTAAAAAAAATTCAAATGACTTATACACATTGCGGGTAAGAATATGCTACAACCATTTTGCAAAACTGGCAATATCTGCCAAAGTTGAACATATGCATACTCTAACATCTAGTAATTCTACTTTTAAGTATATGGGCAGTGGAAATGCTTACATATGACACCAACCAAACGATGTAATTTAGAACATTCATAGCAGTACTAATTTTAATAGCACAAAAGTGGATGAAGCATATTTGGGGCTGATTAGGTGTTCAGATTTGGACATGTTACATTAGAAACGTCTGTTATCATCCAAATGCAGATTTCAACTAGCAGGCAGTTCATTTTACTATTCTGGAGTTCAAGGAAATACCTACCTAGTCTAGAGATACAAATTCCAGAGTCTTTGGTAGATAGGCTTTAAATCAATGAGACTGGATGACATCAACAAAGGAATTAAAGTAGATAGAGAAGACAATCTAATGCTTTAGATAGGAGCATGAACACTGCTGCTATCTATATGTCTCTCAGCCCACATGTGCAAATGTTTCTTTAAGGTATGTACCTAAGAGAGGAAATGCTGTGTCTTAGGGTTTTGTGAATGTTAATTTTTATAGGATAGTGCCACATACTTTTCCCGAGTATATTAATTTTTATTCCTACCAGCCAGGCATGTGTAAGAGGTTCTACTGAACCTCTCCATTACCTGGTATTTAGATTTTAAAATTTTTGCTCTCACTTTGATCTTATTTTGTATTACCCAGTTCATGTTTTCCACGTATTCTTCTACTGGGTAGTCTTTTTTTTTTTTTTTTTTTTTTGAGACGGAGTCTCACTCTGTCGCCCAGGCTGGACTGGGTAGTCTTTTTTAAAACATAGATTGGGAAGAGTTTTTGTGTATTCAGAATACTAATTCTCTATGGTTACATTGGTTGCAAATATCTTCTTCCTAGTTTATGACTTATTTTTCATATATTTTATGATGTACCGAAGTTCTTAATTGTAACTGAGTCAAATTTACTAATCATTTGATAGTCAGCATTTTGTGTGTTTGTATCCTAAAAAAACTTTCTCTACTCTGTAGTCATGAAGATACTCTCTCTTTATTATTATTTTTAAGTTTATCCTTTCACATAAGTCTTTAAGTCTTCAAGCATTAATTTTGGGGTGAGGTATGAGGAAAGGATCTGATTCCATTTTAATCCAAATGGATAACCAACTGTCCAGCATTGTTTCTTGCTCCCTATTCCCTAGGACATGTCTCTTACTTTCTGTGGGCATGACAACACAATTAAGATTATCTTATAGAAGATCGTTTTTTAATAAGAGGATGGTACCCAGAGCAGAGCATCCATTCTACCAAATGACTTGAAATGGAAGTCTCCAAAATGACATTTTTTTTTCTTTTGAGATGGAGTCTCGCTCTGTCGCCTGGGCTGGAGTGCAGTGGCGCAATCTCGGCTCATTGCAAGCTCCGCCTCCCGGTTCATGCCATTCTCCTGCCTCAGCCTCCCGAGTAGCTGGGACTACAGGTGCCCACCACCATGCCTGGCTAATTTTTTGTATTTTTAGTGGAGATGGGGTTTCACCATGTTAGCCATGATGGTCTGGATCTCCTGACCTCGTGATCCGCCCGCCTCAGCCTCCCAAAGTACTGGGATTACAGGCATAAGCCACGGTGCCTGGCCCCAAAAATCACATTTCAACTCACCATAATCAGGCTTTTATCCAGCCCACTCTACTGAGACTGCACTGGCAAAAGTCACTGAGATCAAACTCTTACTTACCAAATCCAATTAATCTTGCTGACAACTCTCTTAAATATTCTCCCTTAACATACGAAATACTAGTTTCTCCTAGTTTCCTTTCTACCTCCTGATCATACTTTTTCAATTTCTTTAATGGCTTCTTGTCTTCTGCTCTTCCTTAAGTGTTTGTTTTCCTGGGAGTTTTGCTCTTGGTCCACTTCTCTTAATCTACATGATCTCTCAAGATGATCTTATTTACTACTCTCATGAAAAATTATCATTCTGTATCTCATCCAGACTTTTTTCTGGAGCTCTATATCTATAATACTTAATTTACATAAAACTCAAAACCAGTTATTTTTTCCATCAATAGTCACTCCGCCTCTGTGTTACCCATGATAAGTTAGTCTCAAGACAGAAATGTGAGAATAATCCTAGACTCTATTTTCCCCCTCATCTCAACTTCCACGTCATCTATTTGGGAGTTCTGACAGTTTTATCTCCTAAATATCTCTCAAATCCATGTTCTCTTCTACTCCATTGCTATTGCCTTAGCAGCACTAGGCTCTTTCTAGAACTATTCCAGTATTCTCCTAATGGGTCTCCTTGCCCCCAGTCCCTAGCAATCAATACATCTCTCACACTAATGCTAAACTGATCTTAAAAAAAAAACAAATTTCATTGTATCCCCCTCTGCTTATAACCCAGAGACAATTCTTTATTGTGATGAGATGAAGGCCAAATTCTTTACTGTAGCCTACTATGCTTCCACATGAACTGGGTGAGGCCACTCAAGCTGGTAAAATACTAGTCTATCCTTGTCAATACTATGTGAACCACATTTGTTTCCACTGGGATCAAAATGTCTTCAAGTGGAATTTTGTTATTATTTTGCTATTTTATCATTCATTTTATTATAATTTGTTATAGCCTAAACATAAGGCAGCATAAGGTAGTGATGAAGAACATGGACTCTGAGCTAGCCCGTCTAATTCTAATGACAGCGTATAGCTGTGAGGCCTTGCAAGTTACTTAACCTCTTTGTATCTTAGTTTTCTAACATGTAAATTGGAAATAATTATTCTATTTCAGAGAGATACTATGCAGATTAAGTGAGTTCATATTTGTACAGCACTTAGAACAGTGTTTGGTTCACAGTAAGTGCTTAAGCAATGTCACCTAAGCACAGTGCTAGTGCTTATATTGACAAGCCTATCTGAAAATCAATAGTTCAGGAATGGTAGTTAATATGTTAAAATGTTATGAAGAAATCCAAACACTTGCTATGACATGCCATGCTATTAAGATAGCTCTCTGCAAAATATTTGAGATATTACAAAAATAAGCAGGTACATTTTTAAGTTTGCTAAAATTGTCATATAATTAAACAAGAATGGGAAAATGAAAAATATGCTGGTCACTGCATAATGCATTCCTATAAACTGTAATCTTCTCAATGCATCTTCTGTGTTTATTCCTATAGAACAATTGTTTGATGCATATACTCAAATTAACAAGGTCTTTAGGAAACAAAAAATACATGCATCCTGTATTTTCCTCACTATAACCAAAAGGTCCTTGAATGTAGTGACCACGTCACTAACACTGAGGATGAGAACTCTGTGGCAAATGGGAGAATAGTAAGGGTATGAAGTTAAGTCTTGTTAAGTTTTCTTAGAAGGGTACTCAAGGTAGGAGTCAATATCACCTAAAGCACACAAAAAGCACTGACATTTGGATGGAAAACCCAACATGATTATGCCCTAAATATCTGCTAGTTACATATAACAAAGCAAAATGTACCTATATTTATCTCACTGAAACTACTGTGAAGAAAGATCCTAAACTGTTTCTAGTAAGTAAGGGATATTATATGGAAAACAATCAGTGAATTAGTAGCTAAACCCATTCCAAAAGACAGTTTAAGGTGATTTAAGACATATGTAGCACCCAAACCAAACCAAAACCCAAGCCATGACAAATGGAAGAAAAGGGGAAATTAATATAGAAAAAACAATAAGAAAAAAGAGTAAGCTTAAAAAAATCAAGAAAACAAAGCTAGGCTTGCTTCATGCCTGTAATCCCAGCAGTTGGGGAGGCTGAGGTGGGAGGAATGCTTGAGCCCAAGAGTTAGAGACTAGCCTGGGCAAAATAGTGAGACCCTGTCTCTAAATAAATAAATAAATAAAAATTTAAAAAGGAGGGAGGCTAGTCTTGTGCTCTTACTAGAGGATGAGCAATAAAAGCTCTCTGCTCTGTGTAATCTGAAATATGATTAAAATCAGACAACAAGACCACGCTGTCAAGTTGGTTTAGTTAGTTCTTCCCTTCTGCAGTTTAAGTATGGCCCACACTGCCATACAACATGATTCCAATGATTTGGCTTAAAAAAAAAACAAAAACAAAAACAAAAACAAAAAAAACTAAAGCAGGTATAGTCCAAGATGACTTCTACCATATATAAAATTCAGTAAAGCATCCATAAATGTCTAACTTTTAGCAACACGTCCTCCAAAATAGTTGCAAAATGAACAGCTACAACAGATGAATCAGTTTATTTGCAGAAAGAGATTGTTAGTTATGAGGCAAATTAAAAGTAAGAACAGTTGATTTTGATTTTTTTTTTTTCCTGGCAAACCAGATCAGCTGTTTATTAAGGCTTCTGTTAGATTATCATAATCAGGGTCATTTGCATGTCCAAAAATTTAAAAGGCAGACTCATTCAGCTAAACGAAGAGTGGTTTCAGGTCACTAAGATATAAAAGGATGGGATGTGAGGTGCACACTTCTACTCTTCTATCTATTTTTATCTGATACTTCAAAAGACTGACTCTGACCCTGACTCTGATTCTTGTGGCAGTATTAAGGTGCAGGTTCTGAATAAGCATCTAAATAATATGTGTTAAACTCATGCACCTTAGAGCTTAATTGACACATGTCCACAGAGTCAAGGGACCAAGGAAAGATCAATGAAATCTGCAACCAGGTGCTCCATGGGAGGGAGTCTATTGCTGGGTAGTGACTGACAATGAAATATGCCAATAGTCTGAGGGGAGATAAGGGAAGTGAAGAATTAGAAACTATAATTTTGTCCTTGGGCACAAATCAAACCTTGTTTCTTCTCCTTTTAACTCTCTCTGATTTGCTCACCCAGGTTTTACCTCTTTTCCCGTTCAGAGGCCTTAGTCAACCTGCATATCTCACCAGATAGTAGCCAATTTCTTTCTTCATAATTTTTCCCTTTACTTATACTAAGATGTCGATTCAACAAAACTTTTACTTTACATTATACATGCTAATAGGAAAGCAATGTGAGGATCAGTCTAAGGCCAAATATGTTTTGGATTGATCTGAGGGGTGAGGGTGCCTGGATAAGGTTAGGAGGCTAGATATTAACCAGAAAATGGTCAATACAGAAGTTATCTGTGTTCTAAGTTAGTATTTCCCAAACATTTGGATTTATGTGCCAGCAAAATTTCAAAACAAATTCTGGGGACTCATTAACCAGATTTTCATTAGGCCAAGTAAAGACATTAAAAGTTAAGAAATTAAGAACAGACAGAAGGAAGTCTATCCTATATTGTCACATCAATTCATAAAGAGAGGATACCGTAACTTCAAACATTATAAAAGATTTAACTTCAGAATTTTTAAAAAGTCTTAAGTGAATAAATTTAACTTAATGAAAAACCACTACATTATCTTTATTATTCCCATTTCCTAGACTGATGAAATTTCCCTACATTTATGGATGAGGGTTTGGGAATAACTCTTAGTAGTAATAGGGACAGGGATTTATCTTTCAGGCTGGCTGAGCTCTGGTGACGGGAAGAAGGAAGAAACAGAGCAGAGGTAGGATAATTATATTATCATCACCCAATCAGGAACACTTCTGAAGTGAAAAAGGGGGCTAAAAATCATTAAAAATACTAATTTGGTATGTTTCTTTATTGACTGATATATTTTAATTACATTGAAGGAGATAAAGTTCTAACAAAATCTATTGAAAAATAAAATGCTTTACTAAAAAACACATAGGCAAGTACATTAAAGAGCATTTAAAGGTATTCTTCATATTGAGTATCTGAATATTGAGGTAATATAAACAGAACAAATATTCTTAGTACGTATGTATTTTAATTTCTTAGCTATACCTGTCTTTAATTCCTTATCACTGGTATTTAATTGAAAAATTTCTTTCAAATAGACATCTTAATTTTTTTAAATAAAATTGCTTACAATGTTGTATTTTATGGTTTATAAACTTAAAGCTGCTGATACCTTCAACTGACTCTTTTTTGTAATATTTTAAGACTACAATATTTATATTAAGAAAAACTGTTTCTAAGGTGCTATCTGGTAAGCTGGGAGCATATCTGCTAAGTGGAGGATATTCTCAGTTCTATTTTTTGTTTCTTATTGAGATGTGCAAATACTTCAAATATTTTTACAATATTAAGTACTATAAAAACTTTAAGTACTTTTACAAATCTCACTGAATTGTCTTTATTTTTCTTTTGCATGTTTCACCAAATTTAGACCTTGTTTTTGAGCTCATTACTGCTGAAAGGGTTTACTGCAAAATAAAAAAAAGTACTGCCAAATAACAGTTACAGATTCGTACAATACAAAAAGTGATAAAATCATTCAAACTATTTTTTATATATTCAGTGGCAGAAATATTTAATTTCCTCATATTTATTTATTTAACCTATATGCTTCCCACTGGTCCTTCCAGTAGGTGCCTTGGTGACACCAAGTGGCCAGCAAAGACAGCAGCATCAAATACTTCTGCCACTACCACCAGGAAACTGAAAGGAGTTAGTCCCCGGTCCTTTAAATCTAAGCACACTTTAATTGACTGTTAATTAAGACTTGCTCTGGCAAGGGTCAGGAAGACAGAATGATTTATTTTGGTTGTCTAAGATTTAACCACAAGTTAAAGTGAAAAAGAGATGGATGAGCTACTTACTAGAGATCATGGCGGAAGATGGAAATTCAAAATGGTTGTCAACCAAATCTATCACAACTTATTTTAATGAACTACTAATAATATTGTTTTAAAATGATAAATCCAAGACAAATGTTAAACCAGTTAGGTATCAAGATGAGGCAAAAACCAGAACTGTCTTAGACAAATTGGGATATAAGGTCCCCCTACTAATAAGGAATACCTATTTATTAAGGCTATGAAACACCTGGCAACATTTATTCATATAAGGCAGGCAATTAGTGTAGGCCTTGATCTAGGAACTCACCAAGTTGGTGAGTCAGAACTTGGGAACAGAATAAGGAAGTTACAGAAGAAACAGAAAAAATCAAGGTCATTATTCATGCTTAGATGTTTAGAGACCTTTCTTTTCCTTGGAAATTTATTATTCTTTTTAAAGTTTGGATAAAGCAGAATGCTTAAATTAGGGGCCTAAGTATGATTCAGAATTGTGGATAATTTCATTTATCTGTGTACAAGTAACTGAAAATTTCTATGATTAGATTTGCAGCACAATTAGATGTATCAGTGACAAACACTAAGTAGAGTACATTTGAAGAACGACTCATGGTTAGAATCTACCTTTAGCAGTAAATTGAACTGCATATAAATAGAAAACTTGAAGGAGACACGTTTACCAAGCACCTGTTTCTAAACAAGAAATTATTTTTAGTGCACTTGTTTAGAAAGCTGCAGAGGCTGTGATATTAATGTGCACGAATGCAGCAGGTTGTGAACATTACTATTTTTAGTATCAGCCTAATATGAACAATGATGAATCATTCTTTTGTTATTTTAGTAGGAAAGAGTACTTAGGATTTACTGCAGCACATTAGGTTAACTATGTCTCAATAACTGAACACCCACACTTTGACATCACATAGGCAGTGATACGGATCAGTGACGCAAATCCTGTCAGGATCAAACATTAAGGCCACAGATTGAAAAACACTGCTCAAGTGACAAAGCAGGCTAGTCATCTACCATGCAGACTGCATTAAATCAGTACTGCTAATGTCATCACAGGTTGCGCTAGGTTCTCTTTTTACATAATAGCTAAACTTTTTAATTTTAATTATAGATTGCCCATACAACAGTATCTATATTTTAGTTTCCTCACAGCTTCTGTGCTTTAAGGTCTGGACCCTTAGAAACATGTCTTAAGGTTCTACTAGCCATATGAATTATCTATAAAAAGGTCTCTGTATCTAGGCTTTTTAGAATATCATCTGCAGATATGTTGCCATTTATTAAGTATTTTATATAATATGCTGTGCTTGACAAAATACCATTTTGATTCAGATTTGGAGCACTACACTATGGCCTTACAATTCACTGCAATTTCAGGGTCTTCTTCCCACTAGTCACTTTTTCTTTGGGCCTATAATTTTAAAGCTTTATTAGTCTTTTTGGGCATCAAAATATCAATTTTTTAACGGTTACAGCTGGATAGCTTATGAGTAATCATACGTGTAAGGTTTCAAAATATATTATCCCTGAATTAAACATATCCACACCTAACTGGAAATCTTTTCTTCTATAAAAGGAAGAGAACTTACCCCTGGAGGCTTGACACAGAATGTTCACATCCTGCTGTAGGTTCTTCCAAAAAGAAACTAGGCCTGTACACTTAAAGCATTACCCTTCCTATTAGTTTATGTGGTAAGACTGGCACTTCCCAGGGGAACTGGAAAACCAAATGGAGATCAAAGCTGGAGGCACATCTAATAACCTTTCATTCTGTCATCATTACTCTGATACAGACTAACATGAAAACATGCCAAGGGCCTTTTCCCATACCCTCAGGCTTTTGCTTTGGTGGCGTTTCCTCAAGCAGTGTTGCTTCTTAAGAAAAACTGTTTTTAAAAAAAATGTAAAAAAGCAAGGGCTTTCCCTCATTCTAAGTTGTTGTTGTTGTTGTTTTAACTGCTAATCATCTAAAAGAAATATTTGGAAAATAAAAACACTGCTGAGACAGTTGTTCTCATAGTTCTTTTTGACTGTGAAATTTGTAAATCATCCTAGTTTCTTCTTACCCTCCACACTGAGCCTCCAGGTCTCATTCTTATTACTACAGTTTTGACTATCCCCTGCTTAAAATCCTTCAATGGTTCCGTTTCTTTCAGAATAAAATGTGAAATCTCTAGCATGGCATATAACGGTATTTACAAAGTAGCATATATTTTTAGTCTCATTTTCAGACACTCTCCCATGCAGTCTCTTCTCCAAGCCACCTCTCTAATCACAGCTTTTCCGTTTCCTCTAATCTCTGTGTGCTTGGGCTTTGCAAATGCCGTTCCTTCTGTCTTGAAGATATTTTTCTATTTTTTTTTTTTTTTCCTTCTGGCTAACTTTTACTTCTTCAAGCATCATCTTTTCCTAAGCACTCAATGACTTCCCTATGCTTGCTCAGGTATTCCTACCCTGGCCTCCCACGTAAATTCCATCATAGCACTTAGCATTGCCTTCTTTGTTTTAACTGTGGGTTACTTTTCTGTCTGTTGTACTAGGCTGTGAGGCAAGGTCTACGTCTTTCAAATAACTGTCAAGAATGAGTTGTTCCTCAGGACATGAAAAGGGATTTAAAATAAATTATCTCTCCAGGGAAAAGAGCATATATTCAGTGACTGTGTTTTCTGTGTTCTAGCAAGTGACTGAACACAGAAGACTGGACACAAATAAGCGAGACACTTCAGCATATTAAGACTAAAAATAATATTAAAATATTGAAATATGATGGTATTTTACTGTAATGATAAAAGGATTTTCCAAAAATATTTAAGGATTACATGATAAAGCAGAAGGGAATGTCAAAGACAGAACTCTGTTAAACCATGAAGAATGGAAACTGGATTTGATTAAAATTCATTCTTTAAAAGTGAACGACATCTTCAAACAATGGTATCACACGGGTTTTGGGATCAGAGAGTCCAATGCTAACTCTACTCAACTCTGGTAGAGTCATAATTTTAACCTCTGGAGCCACAAAGAAAATAACATACCTGTAAAGAAATCCTGTCCTGCAACCATTATGTTATTTTGTGATTCTTATGGTTAATGGTGATATGTTTGGATGCACTTTAATCAAAGACCATAACCACAGTCAGGAGCACAAGTCACACTTCTCTAGATACAGGAAGAAACTTTCTGAAAAATGAAATTATGCCTAGTGTTTGTCGCCATAACAGGGGAAAACTTACAGAATGAATCCTAGATAAGGTGGAGAAGAATGATTTTTCTATCTCTATATATCTAGGTAGTGTCTAAAAATCACATCCAACATGTTGCCATACAAACAAAGGAACCAGGAAAGATCTTTTCTGTTTCCTAGAACATTTTCTGCAGATGGTACAAAAGCATGTAAATGAGATTATATAAATTCACGGTAGTTTCTTTATAACATTATATAAGTATTCTCTGGACATCCTAGCCTCATCCCAGCCACGCTTCTGGAAAAAAATTACAAAGGTTTGCCCCTTGGTTAGAATGCTTAATTAGTACTTCCCTGAATCAAAAAATGTAGTAGAAGTTACTACAAGGCTAAACTAAGGTAAATCTCTGTGTTTGTGATTCAGTTGTCCTTCTCACCAGGATATCCTTCTAATGAAGCTAACTTTGGAGAGTCTGGTTTTTATTTTTAATAAGGAAGGTGACCTTTCTAGACATTCTTTCACAGTGTTAAGAAAATAAATCCTCAAGGTATAAAGATGCTCTGCCTTGAGTTTCTTTTATATTTTATTTTATTTTCTTAGGCTAGTCAAGTGAAGCAGTGGGAGTGGAAAGGAAACAAATAAATCCATAACGGGATATGATCAATTAGTTGTAAACACCACTGCATTCGGACTAGTGGGTTTCTTATCTATCCCGAATGTCAGAATTCTTTTAAGCCAGTTCTATATTATGATATGAACTTTAGACATTTCTTTTCTTCCACTCCCTTGATTTTCAGAAAACGGATGGACTATCTGATGTACTGATAACCTTGATATGTCTGATTTTTTGGCTTTTACTAGTTTAAAAATTCACTTATCTGCACCAAAAACACTATGGTATATCACTTTCCTGAATGAGCTTAGGGTCTTAATTTAAAAAAACAACTATACATTTTTAAATAAAGTTGGACTAAACAATTTAAAAGGGGTTAAAACTTCGCTTATATAATTATTTATGAAATTCATGTTGACATTATCAAACTATACGTAAAGTATAAAGAAGAAAAACCTCCTATAATCCTACCATATACTTGGAGGAAATATGCCAAAATTATTTTCCATGGATCTGTATTTTCAATGCAAAAGTAATGTTTTTTCTTATTACAAAAGAGTTAATTTTGTTGCTATCCTTAATAATATATATCAAATAAATGGTCCTGATTAAACCAAACACCTAATAAAACTTTTTAATCTTCCATTTTTGAGAGAAAAAGAATAGAGGAGGCTCACCCTGTAAGTGTCCTCTTGGAAGTATTTTCTAGTCCCTGAATTGGTTTGGATGCTCCTGCTATATGCTTCCACAGTGCCTTTTCTTTTTCTTTTTCAATCACAACACTTGTCTCACTTCATCGAATTCCTTAATCTTCTGTCTTTCCTAGGAAACTGTAAACTTCATGGGGGTCAGGTACAGTCTATGTTGCTTATCACTACATCTCCAGTGTTTTGGAATAGTGATTGCACATATTAGGTTAAAAATTATTTACATAAAGTAATGGGTTTAAAAAGCAACCCCCATGCCATATTCTAATCTAGATTCAACTCTATCGTCTACATAATCTACAACTATATAGTACAATCAGTATTATTAATACTTACAAAGGCACGGAAAGACTGAATTATTTTCAGTATATTCTGCTTACCATGGCTGAATTTGTTATTCTGTAAATATTTTCAGTAAGATGAGTTGGAAAAAGGCTTCTGGTTTTCAGTTAATCAAAAAGGTATTTTACAAGGACATTCTGTGCTTAGGTTAAGGTTTAAAGCACACACTTTTTATGCCTATTGTTGTTAACTCTAATAATATCATCTTTAGCAAAAATATCTTAAGACCAATTGATTAAGATTTCTTCCCAAAAAAGTAGAATCAAATGGTATTAGTCACCCCACCCCACCTCTGCCATTTAGGGTAATAAAAATTAAGGTATTTCTTAAGTATAAATGAAGAAAGAGCCTTTTTCAACCTCTCATACTCAGTGCTATCGTTCACTCCTTAAAATTCTTTCAGTGAAATCACCCCTCAAAACAGGATTAGTAAAGGAAATAAAACATGTTCTCTCATTGCTCTGAGGAAAAATTACATCTTGCAATTAAAAGCAAAAGAGGTTCTGTTTGCCCCAGCATCATGCAATATAAATCATGTAAAGCTAAATGGCACTTTTTGACAGGGATAGTCTTGAGGTTCAAAGATAAATTTATGAGTACAGTATTTGGTAAAATAATTTGGTTTTAGCTCTTTAGAAGTTAAGACATTACTTTCAGCATTCAATTTTGAAATATATTAAATATTTCAGGAAGCAAGTACACAGTTTGGAGGAACTAATCATTGTTGAACTATGAGTAGAGTACCATCTTAGGTACTCTATGTTTGAGAAGTCACTGTAAGGTAACTGTTAGAAGTATGCACTCTGCAGCCAGGCTGCCTGAGTTCAGGTCTCAGCTGAGTCATTCAGTAACAGGCGAATTATTAACCTGTGTCTCAATTTCTTTGTATATAAAATGAAGATAATAGCTAGCTGAAAGGGTTGCTGGGAGGATTAAATAGGTTAATCACATGTAGAGTGTTTACAACACTAACTGGTACAGGGATTGTTCAATAACCATTAGCTAATATATATGCTAATTAAATAACAAAGTCACTTTCTGTCCCTTTTTTCATTACTTGAGGATCTATAAGGCAATGTCTTTGCAATTAGAAATGACTAAGTGCTGAAATAAAGACAATTCTATTGTTACATGCCTAAAATAAGTAAATAAACATTTACTGAATTTCTGTACGTAAGGGGCAGTTGTAAGTGCTACGGGGAGGAGAGTGGAGGGGAAGGTAGCCTACAAAGAGTATATTACCACTGTGTCATGGTTTTGTATCATAATCAGTTGAGAAAGGCTGATGCGGGCCTACACATCTGTAGGTTTAAACTCCTCAGTTGATTCCAAGATATCTTGGTACAGGTAAAAATTATTCTTTAGAAATCAAAAACTTTCATTTGAGTTCTAGATCCACCACTAACTAGATAGGAAGCTTTTTATGAATCTCATATTCCTCTCTAAGATTTAAAGTTGATTAATGCAATCAATGCATACAACACAATCTTGGCAGACAATGAGCACCTAATTACATTATTAAAGATGGACTCAGACAGAAAAAAAAGACAAATAACAATATAGACCAATAAATAACATGCCAGATAAGAGATATAAGCCTGACAATATATACATTACAAGAAATGAGGGAGGTTTTTTGTTGTTTGTTTTTTGTTTTTTTTTTTTAAACATTGGAGTGGTCACAAAGAGTCTCAAAATAGATGTAACTAGTATTGGGTTTTGAAGGGCTGGAAAGATTCAGAAAGCTTTCACCCGTATGTGTGCATGCTCCTGTGTGATTTTTGTAAGAAGGAACAATGTGAACAAAGGTATGAAGGAGGTGTGATGGTTAATACTGAGTGTCAACTTGATTGGATTGAAGGATACAAAGTACTGATCCTGGGTGTGTCTGTGTGCGTACTGCCAAAGGATTTGAGTTAGTGGGCTGGTAAAGGCAGACCCAACCTTAATCTGGATGGACACAATCTAATCAGCTGCCAGTATGGCTAGAAGAAGGCAGAAAAATGGAAAGAGAGAGACTGTTGAGACATTCCTTCTAAGGTGAAGGATATGTTGCTGCATTTGGCCCCTCCTACAACCAAGAAAGAGGCACAATGCCTAGTGGGCCTAATTGGATTTTGGGGGCAACACATTCCTTATTTGGGTGTGTTATTTCAGCCCATTTATTGAGTGACCCGAAAGGCTGCCAGTTTAAGTGGGTTCCAGAACAGGAGAAGGTTCTGTAACAGGTCCAGGCTGCTGTGCAAGCTGCTCTGAAACTTGGGGCATATGACTCAGCAGATCCAATGGTGCCTGAGGTGTCAGTGGCAGATAGGGATGCTGTTTGGAGCCGTCGGCAGGCCCCCATAGGTGAATCACAGCAAAGGCCTCTAGGATTTTTGGGGCAAGGCCCTGCCATCTTCTGAAGATAACTACTCTCCTTTTGAGAGACAGCTCTTGGCCCGTTACTGGGCTTGGTGGAAACTGCACATTTGATTATAGGTCATCAAGTCACCATGCGACCTAACTGCCTATCATAAACTGGGTGCTTTCTGACTCATCTAGCCATAAAGTGGTTCAGGCACGGCAATATTCCATCATCAAATGGAAGTGATCGAGCTCGAGCAGGTCTTGAGGCACAAGTAAGTTACATGAGGAAGTGGCTCAAATGCCCATGGTCTCCACTCCTGCCACCCTGCCTTCTCTGCCCCAGCCTGCACCTATGGCCTCATGGGGAGTGCCCTACAGTCAGCTGACAGAGGAAGAGAAGACTGGGGCCTGGTTCACAAATGGTTTTGCATGATATGCAGGCATCACCCAAAAGTGAACAGCTGCAGCACTACAGCCCCTTTCTAGGACATTCTTGAAGGACAACAGTGAAGGGAAATCTTCCCAGTGGGCAGAACTTCAAGCAGTGCAACCGGTTGTGTACTCTGCATGGAAGTAGAAATGGCCACATATGCAATTACATACTGATTCATGGGCTATACCCAATGGTTTAGCTAGATGGTCAGGGACTTTAGTCCTCTGAGCATCTTTAAGAGAGTTGTTTTAAAGTCTCTGTTTTCTTTCACAGCCCCAGGATTTTTTTTTTTTTTTTTAAGTCTGTATTTAGTAGATCTACCACTGAGTCTTTTTTCAGGAACAATTTCTGTAGATTTCTTTTCTTTCCTTTGAATGGGCAATACTTTTCTGTTTCTTTGTATGCCTTATAATCTTTTTTTTTTGTTGAAAACTGGATATTTAAATCTAATCACGTAGAAACTCTGGAAATCAGTTTCTTCCCTCTCCCCAGAGTTGGCTGTTTTTTGTTATTGTTCTGATTTTTTTCTTATTGTCGTAGACTCTCTCCTTGCTATGGATCAGCCTGACATGTACATTTAAGGTCTTCCCAGAGCCTATGTCTTTCCCTGAGCATGCATGGTCATTTTCAATTCTCCCTGTTAAAGCAGATTTGAGACAGAGTCTTGCTATGTTGCCCAGGCTGGAGTGTAATAGCACAATCATAGCTCATTGCAACCTTGAACTCCTGGGCTCAAGCAATCCTGCTGCCTCAGCCTCCCGAGTAGCTGGGATGACAGGCATGCACCACCATGTCTAATTTAAAAAAAATTTCAGTAGTAGAGATGAGGTCTCACTATGTTGCCTTGAACTCCTGGCCTCAAATGATCCTCCTACCTTGGCCTCCCAAAGTGTTGTGATTACAGGCATGAGCCACTGAGCCTGGCCTATGGTACATGTTGACTGGCCTAATCTTTAATGCATGGCTCCCAGACAGGAAAAAAAAAAAAAAAGGGGGGGGGATAAAAGGGTGTTGCCCTTTAAATCCCCTGGAAATCACAACAACCAGGGGGCGGGGTGAGGGGGGCACTTACAATAGAGGGTCACACAATACCAATGGCTACCCATTTCTTTATTTGCATCTCTGTGACAGAAGCAGCAGTCAGAGGTCAAAGCACAGACCCCTGATCTGTACAATCTCCTGGATGTGGTTTTTTTTTTTTTTTTTTTTTGAGACAGAGTCTTGCTCTGTCACCCAGGCTGGAGTGCAGTGGCATGATCTCGGCTCACTGCAACCTCCGCCTCCCAGGTTCAAGTGATTCTCCTGTCTCAGCCTCCTGAGTAGCTGGGACTACAGGCACATGCCACCATGCCCAGCTGATTTTTGTACATTTTAGTAGAGACAGGGTTTCACCATGTTGGTAAGGCTGGTCTCGAACTCCTGACTTTGTGATCTGCCCACCTTGGCCTCCCAAAGTGCTGGGATTACAGGTGTGAGCCAGCATCTCTGGCCTCTGGGATATGTTCTTAAAGAAAGTGGGCAAATCTCTCATCTCTTTTTCTTCTTCTGCCTTTTTCCATTCTCTTCAGCACATGCACGTGGTGGTGAGCCAACCTGGATCATGCATACATTGGCAGTAACCTAGGGATGGCAGGCCAGGGCAAAAGTAACCTAGGCCACTTGTATAACCTATGGAGCAGCACCTCCATACAAGCACTAACTGTCTACCTTTGTACTATAATTTATGAGAAAAGAAAAAAGTTCATATTATTTGTCTTAGTTTTTTATTGCTGTGTAACAAACAGTGGTTTTAAAAAGTACCCATTCATTAGCTCAGTTTTGTACTTCAGAAGTCTAGGTATGGTGTAACTGGCTTCTCTGCTCAGGGTCTCATAAGGCAAAAATCGAAGTGTGAGCTAGGGTGTATTCTCATCTGGAGGTTGGAGGCCTCTTACCAAAAGCTTACGGTTGTGGCAGAATTAAGTTTTGTAATTGCAGGACTGAGGTCCCCATTTCCTTGCTGGTGGTTAGCCAGGGACCACAGTCAGTTCCCAGAGCCCACCCACATTTCTTGCCATGTGGCCCTTTCTATCTTCAAAGCCAGCAAGAAAACTCTTCCACTTGCTGACTTCCCTCTCATGCTTCAAATCTCTTCCAGAAGAGCCCTGTCTCTTTTCATAAGGACTCGCGTGATTAGGTGAGGTTTATTCCAGACAATCCCTCTTTCTTAAAAATCATCTGTACCATGCAATACAATATAACCCAATTGTGAAAGTAAAATTCATCATATTCATTGTCCTGGAAATTATGTAGGGTATATACAACAGAAGGTAACAAGATTGGGGGCCATCCTAGAATTCTGCTTACCACACTATTTAAGCTCTGGTTTCAGGTATCTGCTGCTTTAAAAATGGTTTTTGATAAATATAAAAATTTACTAAATTTTTTTTTTAATTGTGGTAAAATACAGATAAAACTTGCCATTTTAACACATTTTAAGTGTATGGTTCAATGTTAGGTACATTTACATTGTTGTGCAACTATCACCACTATCCAACTCCAGAACTTTTTTTTTTTTTTTTTTTTTTTTTGAGACAGAGTCTTGCTCTGTCGCCCAGGCTGGAGTGCAGTGGTACAATCTCGCTCACTGCAAGCTCGCCTCCCAGGTTCACACCATTCTCCTGCCTCAGCCTCCCGAGTAGCTGGGACTACAGGCGCCCGCCACCATGCCCGGCTAATTTTTTTGTACTTTTAGTAGAGACGGGGTTTCACTGTGTTAGCCAGGATGGTCTCGATCTCCTGACCTCGTGATCTGCCTGTCTTGGCCTCCCAAAGTGCTGGGATTACAGGCGTGAGCCACCACTCCCAGCCTCCAGAACAGTTTTCATCTTCCAAAACTAAAATTCTGTACCCATTAAATAATAACTTCCCACTCTTCCCTCCCTCTAGTCCCTAGCAACCACTATTCTATTTTCTGTCTCTATGAATTTGACTATTTTGGATGCCTCACGTAAGTGGAATCATGCAATATTTATCTTTTTGTGACTGATTTATCTCACTTAACTGCTACATACTTTTGAAATTAAATATTAATACACATCAAAAAACACTGCTGTGTGCATGCCTGTAATCCTAACACTTTGGGAGGCCAAGGCAGGAGAATCACTTGAGGCCAGGAGTTCAAGACCAGCCTGGTCAACATAGCGAGACCCTGTCTTTACTTAAAAAAGAAAAAAAAAGACTGAGAAGGAAGTGCTAGTGTGGTAGGAAAAAAAAAAAACAAAAAACAGGAGAATACATAAACTGTAGAAGGGCAATCAAGAGAGTAGTGTCCAAGAAGGAGGAAATAATAAGCTGGGTTAAATATACTGGGTCGAATGCTGCTGGTTCAAATAATACACTGAGGTCAAGTATGATGACAAGTGAGAACTGACCACTCATTCTGGCCACAGAGGTTACTGGTGACCTTGACAAGAGTGTATCATTCAATCTAGAAGTAGTAGCAGTATATGATCACAATAGTTACTACTGTTATGGATTATTTTCCCATAGTATGAGACTTTTGGAGTCAAGCTGAGTGAAATAAAACTGTGCCCAAATGTGATCTCTTTGGTGTCAGTTTCCAAGTAATTTCATGATGAAATGGAACTAAAAAAATATTTTGAGGAAAAACACAGGTAGTAGAAAAAGTAAGAGATTCCCTATATGTTGTATGTAACTATCTACTGAGACCATTTACTCAATTAACAAATACTTATTGAGTGCCTACATAGTGCCAGGAATAAATTTTATTATAACTAAATGTTTCCTTAATTATTCACATATAAAAAGTTAAAAATGTTTAGATATTAAAAAATTTGCAATGGTCCATAAAGATAGTATGTCTATTGGGTTAATCTCAACCTAAGCAAATAAGTAATGAAGCTAATGCCGATCGTGGCCTTTAGAAAATTTGATTCTAATAAAAATCTGATCATAGCATTCTAAGAAGAAGCAAATGTCTGAGAAATCAAGAGCAGATAGCAAAACCTTTCTTCTATAGAAAAATAGGCTTCTAAATTTCTATTACCTAGAATATAACAACTATTTTTACATAAAAATAACTGACCACAGAATGATCATTTAATTTATAAAACCAACCAACTTCCCCCCTCATAAAAAACACGTTACTATTTTATTTTACTTATACACATTTATTTTATAATTGGTATTAGATATTCAAAAGGCAGCTTTTAAAATCAAACTAAATGGAAGCTGCCTTAGATACACAGTTCTTAGGAATTAGCTTAAAATCTGCTTAAAATGAAAATCTTCTCTAGTTCTTTTGACTGTAAATTTTTGACTCTTGTAAAACATCCAAATTCATTTTTCTTGTCTTTAAAATTATCTCATCTTTCCTTTTTTCCCTGTTCCAAGTCAATTTGCTTCTCTAGCCTCCTCATTTCCTAGCTCTTATCTACTTTAAGTAAGTGGCTTTTTTCCTAAAAGGGAAAACAGGAAGAGAGAATGGTGCACAAAATAAACATTTTATATTCATATTTCTATCTATGTAATAAAATGGCATTTTGTGAGGCCAGCTCAAAAGAAGGCTTAGATCCTTTTACGTCCATTTTAGTCACTAAACAGTATCAAAAGTGCCAGAATGCAAGAGGTTTGTGAACATTTATTCAAAAGCTGACATAAGATATTTCACACACTCATCTTTCTGGATCTTAATTTCCTTTTGTCATCAGTCATTAAAAAAATTTTTAATCAAGATTTTTGTTGCTTATTTTAATAGCACTCACTAAACTGGCTTAGATTTTATACTTCCAAGAGAATAAATATAACAGTGATATTTTATTTATTAGGAACATGAAGAACTGATGACAATTAATTTCCCTGTATTTTCCTTTCGAACATAAATATTGCGATTTTCTCTTAAATAAGTCTTATATAACACACTTTCTCTTAAAAAGTTACATTTAATAGCTCTCTGGGACAGCCTGGGACTATTACACAATGTGCTCAGAATGAATCACAGTCATTCACTTAAATTGAAATGGGCTGAACTTATGAATGGATGATCTGTTATAATTCATTTTTACAAACATGACTCATCAATATTTCAAAGCTAGTATTATGAGCGACTCTAATTAAACTGATGTTTTCATATTAAAAAGGAAAGTATAAAGAGCAAATTTTAAAATACAATCATGATTTCCACCAGTATGAAAAATAGTTACCTATGCTTTAAAGAATTTTCTAACGGAAGTTAAGGTTGTTTAAGTAATGTATAAAGGACAAACTTCTCCATGGTTTAGTTTGCTAATTATGAAAAAAGTGAATAGTCACATGGGAATAAAAATCTACTACATGTGGTTTTGACTTGAGTTACTTATACTTTCAGTAGAACTTAGTCTGATTTGCTGTAATGCAAAGTCAGTGGGCAAAAGATAACTGATGATCTTGTAAAAAATTATTATAATATCAATCTCCATAATATTAAAATATTTTTAAGACATGGTATGTAATTAGTATAGTTATGAATATGTAACTATTTGAGAGCTGACAGAAATTTGTAGAATCTGAATTGCCCTAGCCCTTCCTCATTTCAGTATGTGCACAACACGGGCCAGAATTTAAGTAAACTACTTAGGGCTATAAATTAATATCACTTTAGACTTGTGATGAACCTTAAAAGGCATGAACAATCCCCTCAAAAGAAATAAACCATCTTCTATAACACTACCATCAAGTGAAGAGCCAGCAGATACATTACCACCTACAAAGATGGATGGGAGAGGCTGGGTGCAGTGGCTCATGCCTGCAATCCCAGAACTTTGGGAGGCCAAGGTGGGTGGATCACCTGAGATCAGGAGTTCAAGACCAGCATGGCCAACATGGTGAAACCCTGTCTCTACAAAAATACAAAAATTAGCTGGGCATGATGGCAAGTGCCTGTAATCCCAGCTACTTGGGAGGTTGAGGCAGGAGAATCACTTGAACTTACGAGGCGGAGGCTGCAGTGAGCTGAGATTGGGCCATTGCACTCCAGCCTGGGTGACAGAGTAAGACTCCATCTCAAGGGGGGGAAAAAAAAGGATGGATGGGAAACTGATCACTCTTAACCCTCCTTTGACATCTCCATTTATTACAAAGTTCTTCTTCATGCCAAGCTAAACTCTGTTTTCTTTTAACTCCCACCCATTGGTTCTAGAACCCAGGTCAATTTACTCCCAGACCTGCGCTTTTAACAATGCACCATTAATTGTCACATAGTCTGTTACTTTTTTAAAGTTTTATTGTGATTATAGGAAGAAATGGTGTATGTGTAGTATCTCATGCCTACTGTTACAGTAACTGAAACAAAAGTTGTAGTGACTATGATATACAAAACAACAGACACAACTTCTGATAAATTTCAGAGGTATTTCTAATATCAAAGCCCTGAAGTATCAAGAGTCATGAGGCTGAGGTGTCTCAGAGATTCCAGGATATCAGAGCAGGTTACTAGGAGTCTTACTTGCACGAGGACTCTGCATTCCTCTCTCTTCCCCAACAAAGACATCCTGAGAGAACAGGGCTTTGCTTATGTTCAAAAAGCCCTGTAATGGCAGGAAGAATCAGGATCAGGTACTTGAGGAAATGAGGTGAGAGCAAAAAGCAATGAACAGCAGCAGCAATGAAGAAGAAAAGTGGGATAGAGGAGTTGACAATAACTGCCCCAGAAGCACCAGGCTGGTTACTTCTTGAATGAGGGGAGAGTAGAAACAAGAAAGGATAAATAAAACCCTAGTGGCAGAAAAAGCCATATGAGCAACAATGAGGAGAAAACACCAATAACTCCTGAGAAGCTGGTCTGAGCCACTTGAAACCAAAAGGCTAGCAATAGGACTTTTAGGTGGAACCTGATCATACTAACTATATTAGGTGAAGAGGTTCACAATCAACACACTCTAGTACTGTTAATTAGGTTCTTGTCTTCCCTAAGTAGCGTGAGGTATGAGAAAACGAAGGTGATACCTCTCAGAAAACTTGAATTCACATTGATACTTTTTCTACACAAAGAGTCAAATCATAAGAAAATAAGCATAAACCCAGAATTTTTGGTCAAATGATCATCACCCAGGTGATATCTGTGGCTCACCATTTACATATTTAAATCAATATTTTCATATAATTGTATAATCTTAAATGGTGCTCACATTGAAGACTCTGAGGCACTAAAATATCCCCAAGTATGAGAAGTATATTTTTGGTATATAACAGTTGCCAAGGCACGCAAGTACTGTACACAAAAATATTTTAGCAGTTCATTTTCACATATTGACAGAATACCCATAAGCAAAAGGCATTATTTTAGCATAGATGATAAGAGATGAAAGAGGCAATTTCTGTTGTTAAACAAAATGGAAGATAATATTCCACTTAAGGTTTTTGTACCAAAATAAAGACAGCATTATTGTTCTTGTCCCTATAAGATTCAGAATGTAGTGGAAATTTCTCTCTCAAGTATTTATTTCATCGGTAGTGGGTATTAATAAATTAACTAGTTGGTATACTATTTATAGGTCTACTATGAGCAATAACCATTCACTAGCTCAATTACTTTATAAAATGTGCCTGTGCACATATAGACTTGTTAAATTTAAGACTCTCATTTAGAGTCCTCATTCCCAGAATTAACTAAAGATAACTCAGTTTAATAAACAGATTATTCTTGAATCAAAGCGTCTTTAGTTACAATAACTGCTGGAATTCACCTAATCAAAACTATCTTTCTATGCTGGAATTACTTTTATAATATCATCCAACCAGGGAATGAACACATATAAAGGTGGGACGCTGGTATAAGAAATAATTCCATTTTTATACAGCCATAGCTGTTCTTCCCTGTGTCAAAATCTGCTTCCTTAGCCAGGCATGGTGGTGAATGAGCCTGTAATCCCAGCACTTTGGGAGGCCGAGGTGGACAGATCACCAGGTCAAGAGCTCAAGACCAGCCTGGCCAATATGATAAAACCCCATTTCTACTAAAAATACAAAAATTAGCCGGGTGTGGTGGTACACACCTGTAGTTCCAGCTACTCGGGAGGCTGAGGCAGAACAATCGTTTGAACCCAGAAGGTGGAGGTTGCAGTGAGCCGAGATTGCACCAATGCACTCCAGCCTGGGTCGCAGAGTGAGACGTCATCTCAAAAAAAAAAAAAAAAAAAAAAAAAAAAAAAATCTGCTTCTTTATAACTCACCTGTTTATGTCTAAATTCTGCCCTCTAAGGTGCAGAGATCAATGTATTTCAAGCCGCTGCCCTCTTTTCTAGGTTAAGCATCCTTCACGCATTTCTATAGTGTTTTATAAGGATGATTTCATGCTTCTATGATCTCCTGGCTATCTTCCTTGGGACAATCCCAGTTTGTCAATACTTCTTTTAAACAAGTTAAAAGGATACCATCTAACCAGCATATACCACCATCTGTTTTGAACTTGCATTTGTATTTTTGCAGTCCAAGATTTCATTTGTTTTCCCTTTTGCAAATGGGATTCAACAGATGACTCATATTTAGTTCTAGTTCTGCTAAAATAAGCAAGTTCTATTCATAAAGTTGTCTTCTCTTGCACTGCAGTGGACACTTTTATTTGTTTTAGTGCATAGAATCTGAAGCCCCTTTGTATGTCTGAGGAGTCTCCTTGGTGTGAGATAAAGACCATCACTCCTACAGGTGCTGATAATTTGGCAGGCAGTGGTGGGTGGCTACACAATTCCTGTTGCAGAAGTGGCATCTGTACTAGAAGCAAGTAATATTGAGTTCTTAGTGGAGGAGGGGAAGGGGTACAATCATGGCATTGCTGATGACTTCCTAATTAGACCACCTCTGTGTGGATGCCCTTTTTACCCTAGTTGGACTCTGATTCTTCACTGTAATATATCCCCAGACTGTGCACTGTCTGACCATGCTGGGGCTCCTACAACCCAAGTCAGGGTACCCCTCCACACAGATGGCCTCCTCACTCTTGTTTGAGCTCTGATTCCCCATGCTGGATCACTGCATTGCATCAGTGACTGCCTCATCCTGCTCAATTTCTTACATGCCACACTACATGCCTTCCTGACGATATCCTCCTCAGCCTTATACTCTGACTCCCTATACCAAGCTGCCTTCTTGTATGAATTCCCTCTTCACTCTGCTTGGGCTCTAACTCCCTATACTTGGCTATTCTCTGATGTGATATGGTCCTTACTCAATTAGGGCTCTGACATCCCACTCTGGGGAACTGCAGCTCACCTCTCCCACTCCCACTAGTGCATTGCCTATATTGTTCTGCCTCACCTAAGAGCTTCAGGACTGAGCTATTAGGAAGGAAAAGGAACGAGGACAGAAGGAGTCTCAATATCATCTTAAACTCTTTTGTGTTTTATAGACAAGATTAAGTTTCAAAAAAGGAGCCCCAACTAATACACACTATACAGTACCTATGTTTTTAAAATCAAAATGTAGAACTTTATATTTACTCCTATTAAATTTTATCCTATTGGGTTTTTTTGCTTTTGTTTTTGAGATGGAGTCTTACTCTGTCACCCAGGCTGAAGTGCAGTGGCAGGATCTCAGCTCACTGCAACCTCCGCTTCCCGGGTTCAAGTGATTCTCCTGCCTCCGTCTCCCAAATATCTGGGATTACAGGTGTGTGCCACCACACCCAGCGAATTCTTTTTTTTTTAATACAGACAGGGTTTCATCATGTTGATCAGATTGGTCTCGAACTCCTGACTACAGGTGATCCGCCCACCTCAGCTTCCCAAAGTGCTGGAGTTACAGGTGTGAGCCACCATGCTGGGCCTATCCTATTATTTTTGACCTATCATTTCAATATGTTCTGATTTTCTTGAGTTTGACATTTATTAACGTTAGCAACT
The DNA here is from genome assembly GCF_003255815.1 of Theropithecus gelada. NCBI lineage: Eukaryota > Metazoa > Chordata > Mammalia > Primates > Cercopithecidae > Theropithecus > Theropithecus gelada. Next base: position 80,036,142 of record NC_037685.1, on the reverse strand, counting down.
TTCTGACACTTAAACATTTCATAAACATGTTGTTTATTTTTGTTAAAAACAAATAAAAGTTACTGATTTAAAATGCTCAAAAGAAAGCCCTAGAGAACAAAATCCTGAGTAGCACAACATGAGACAAAGTTGCAGACTGGTAACGGTCTGATGATCAAATTTTATTTCATCTTCCCATAAAGGTACATAAGAGTCTGACAAATAAGCTTGAGAAAATAAAGAGTGCTTATTCATTTTTGTCCCTCACTGAATACTGAATAAGTGAATGGATAAAGAATATAAGGTCTTTGTTTTTGTAGAAGCCATGTTGCAGAAAAATTATAATGTAGATGTGGCTAATCCATGATCAATGTAATTAGAGACTGTATATCTGATGTAGGTCTTGGGTTCTATGGTTCCACAGATATAAGTAATATATCCCAAAAGGTATGGCCTAATAATAATCTTCTCTATGACAAAATTATGTTCTAAGTCCCACATAATATGTATACACACAGACACACACTATTTACATAAATAAGTGTAAACACAATATATACTGAATATAATCTGACTGATATAATAGTAAGTGGCAAAGTTTGAACTCAAACCCAAGTACCCTTCTGCTTAACTATTGCCCTATTAGATTAAAAGTATTAAATAATCACCAATATGTTTGCTTGTCTTTCTAAAACATAATATTTGAAGGAGCCAGAGCATATAAAAATTATTCAAGCATAGCTGTCTGTATATTTTTTGCTTTTCATAATTTTCTCTCTTACATGTAGTGGTAGGGAATCACACCAAAGTAGAAGTGCCATAACAATGCAAAACCTCCAGATAGTTAATAAATTCTTACTCATTAGCCCATTTATTCATTTTGAGGTATCACAGAAGAGAAAAAGTCATACCTGCCTCTCATAAGGAGGGTTTTTAGCTACAATTGTTGTCTATAACAGATCTACTTGCTTGACACATATAAATGCTCAAAAAACATCCGTTTTTTTTTCTCTTCTTCACTCACCTTAAACATTTATTGAGAGTCTCTATGTGCTGGGTGCTATGCAAAGCATCAGGGTTACAAACATATGTAAAAATATCTGCCTTCAATTATTTCTGTATGTGTATCTATAGCCAAAAGAGGAGACAAACTAAAGCAAGGGCTTCGCAGAACAGATGATATCTAAAGGAGGAACCAATTTGTCATCAGGAGAGCTAGCTCTACACAGGATTCTTAAGTGTTTACCACATATTCTCTATGAAATATGCTTCTATGACCTTCCTAGTAACCCAAACTTAGAAACCTTGCCTAATTTCCTATTTTTCATAACTCTTCACAAAATAAAACTAAGAAGGGCAGTCTTTAGCACATGCTACAAATATCTATTAATATAAAACCTAAAATTTTGCCCATTCAATAATTTTTTTACATTTCTACATACCAGTTACTAGGCAAAAATACTTAATTTTCACAGTATCTCTCATCATATAAGATAATCTGTTGACATGCGGTCAAAGCACTTCACTATGAAAACATAAGAACAAGTTAGAAAGTTTCAAAATACCTCTCAATAGAAAAAACCTGAGACAGACTCAAGATAGTATTCATTTCAAAAGTAATCAAGAATTTAAGTTAAAACCAGTGAATAGTGGTTAAAGAAGGGAAAAAAAATGAGGTATGGGTTCATATCAGGAAATACAAACAGATCTAACCAATGACCAGAATGGAAAAGCAGCAAAACAGAAGACTACACTTTTAGATATTTAAGAGTGGTGCCTTATCCAAAAGGACATGAAATAAGGTACAGAACTAAGGGAAGACAGACATCAAATTCTGAAGAGGACTCAGAAAAAATGGTATGGGACAACAGAAAATGATCAAATCAAAACAACAATGTAGATATTTTTAATTCTTTTCATTAAAAATATGAAAACTGTATTTTCTGAAACAAATATTGAGCCAGGTGCAATTGTCCATGTCTGTAATCACAGTGCTTTGGGAGGCTGAGACGGCAGGATTGCTTGAGCCCAGGAGTTTGAGAGTATCCTGGGCAACATAGTGAGACATCAACTCTATAAAAAATTAGCCAAGCATGGTGGCACACACCTGCAATCCTAACTGCTCAGAAGGCTAAGGCAGGAGGATCACCTAGGCCCTGGAGTATGAGGCTGCAATGAGCTATGGTTGTGCCACTCCACTCCAGCCTGGGTGACAGAGAGACCCTGTCTCTTAAAATAAAAACAAAAAACAAATAAATGTGGAAAAGTCCTTGTTTCTGGCCCACAGTGATTCTTCCCCACCCTCCACCTTTTTTTCCCTTTTTTTAGGGTGAAGGGAAGAGAGAGAAGTTCAGGAGTGTATTTGAAAGATTACATGTTATTATTTTATTGAACATTTCTAGATGATGTTTGTAGTAGGAAGACTTTTGGTTCAACAGGTACCACATATTTATACAACAATTCCATATTTTATTGCAATTTAGCAATTCCAATCTCTTTGTGGTTATTCAAATAAGTCAAGTCACTCTTTCTTTCTGTTGCTTTTGAACACTTTTTCCCTCTATCTAAAGTACCTTGAGACCCTTTGTCCATCTGGCCAACTGCCACTGTTCTTCGAGAAGCCTCATGTGTCACTTTCTCCTGGAATAAATTTTTCTTTACATGCCACTGAATGTAATTAGTAACCCTCCTTCTATGCTCCCATAACACCCTATGTATATCTCTTTTTATACTGTAACTGTTAATTTTTCCTTTTTTTCCCCTATGACACTGTTCTTGAATGTCAGGAACTTAGTTTTAGCTTTTCTTTGAATGTCCAGCAACTAGCACAGTATACCTCAGCAGATACTTAGAAAATTCATACAAAAAAATAATTAGCAATTTGTCTTTCCAGAATGTATGCTACATAGTAGAAAAAGTACTATATTGAACTCTGCCCATGACTAGCTGTAACTCACAAAATCTGAGCCTCCAATAAAATAAGGTAATTATTTAGATCTCTAAAGTTCTCTGTGATTCTCAACCTAGTTTTCATTTCTATATATTCTGAACAAGTAATAAAACTACTTTTAAAAGAATGATCTTTAATTCAAATGCTTATTAATTTACACAGCTCTTATCTCAATTTGTTAGGTTTTAATATAGAGATTTTAATGGTATAGTGGCCGTCAGAGAACAGCTTTCCTAACTTGAGGCTTTAGGGCTATAATGATCTATGTTTCTCTCAGCTTCACTGGTATATGATTTTCTTCCCTTAAGAATTTCTCTTTCTCCTTGTTATTCATAATCTCACTTTTTACCTAGATCCAGAGCTAGTCCATGAAGGGGCTTGCCATATGACAGAAACTAGTGATAGCAAAGTGGAAGAAAATGAACTCCAGAAGTTTTCTTGTCTTCTCTTGCTCAGAGTGAAGGCATATTGATTTTACAAAGACTTGACTTCAACTCCAGTTCCCTTGCTCACTACTATATTCCTTCTACCCATATTCCATCTTATAGTTTTGAACAGTCAAAAACACAAAGAGGGGAGGGCCTTCTTATTTTCTGTCTGGTTCCCTTTATTCTTTTCTGTGTTTTTAAAACCTCTACCTAATAATTTTAAAACAGTCTCCAATCTTACAATCTGTCATATGGAGAAAGGAATGTTTCCCACTGAAGCAGAGAAATGTGTCCTTGCCTAAAAATATCTTCCCATGGTGGTTAGTTCCTATAACTAAGATACTATTAGCATTATAGGCACATTATAAATTAGATAGGCGTTTTTGGTCCTGAACAAAGGTGTCACTGCCACATATAAAATCAATTTAATTGATTTACAGAGGTGGGGTTTAGAGATTGCAGTTACAAATTAACTTTTGAAATATAAGCTACTTATAATTCAGGGTCTGGTTATCCAATCATAAATAACAGTTTTTGTATTCTGAGTCACATTAAAACAGTAATGAGTATCTTCCTCTGCAAATGTGTTAGAAAAGATCAATGCTGTATTAGTTAAAATGTGTCCACAATAAACAATATCTATTGAAAACAACTTGAAAAGCAATGTACAAATAAACCTAGATGTGTGCTCTATTAGAAACTGTACCTCTATGAGGTACACAGAATACAATTATTTTCATAAAAACCTAACTGGCAAGTAAGGACAGGCAATGTTTATCACACTGCTTATAAATTACACTGCCTGGTATATTTAAGTCTATAATATGTGAACTCTTCCTATTTGTGAAATTGTCATAACTGCTGCACAAATTATTTAAATTAACTTAGAGAAATTTTTTAAAAAATTTTACTTTAAGTTCTGGGATACATGTGCACAACATGCAGGTTTGTTACATCGGTAAACATGTGCCATGGTGATTTGCTGCACCCATCAACCCATTATCTAGGTTTTAAGTCCTGCATGCTTTAGGTATTTGTCCTAATGCTCTCCCTCCCCTTGGCCCCTACCCTCCGACAGGCCCCAGTTTGTGAGGTTCCCTCCCTGTGTCCATGTGTTCAACTTAGAGAGAAATTTTTAACTCTCAGATATATAAGGTTTAAATATCAGGCTAAAAGTTTTAATTTTAATTACTGAGCTAATTACTTCTCTGAAAAGAGTTAGGTCTATTTCTTCTTTGATTAAACAGATTGGACAGCCTAGGTAAAACGGGGGAAAGACAGGAGGTTTGCCTGGGCTAGACAGTCTTGCTTTACACCAGTTGTCTTGAAGTAAGTGTTAGAGTCCTTTTACTCTATTCCAGTTTGAAAGATGACAAAGTATACAGACACCTCACCTCTAACGCTCTTTTTAAATTTAATTTTATTTTGAGACAGGGTCTCGCTTTGTTGCCCAGGCTGGAGTGCACTGGTATGACCATAGCTCACTGCAGCTTCAAATTCTTGGGCTAAAGCAATCCTCCAACCTTATCTCTTGCATAGTTAGGACAGCAGGCATGCGCCACTATGCCTGACTAAGTTTTAAATTTTTTGTAGAGACAGGGTCTTGTTATGCTGCCCAGTCTGGTCTCGTATTCCCAGTCTTAAGAGGTCCTCCTGCCTTATTCTCTCAAAGCACTGGGATTACAGGTGTGACCCACTGCACTTTTTCCTTTTTTAAACTAAAGCAATAACTATCAGTTAAGTACCCAATATATAGAAAGCCAAGAACTGAAGGGGATACAAAGAAATGTAAGAAATGGTATGTGTCCCCAAAGCGCTTAGACTTCAGTTGGCGAGACTGAATAAAAATTTTATGTTAAACAATACAAAATTTAAATAACTTTAAAAATACAACTAGAAGAAATATTACAAGATGGTGTAGTTATCTGGTAAATGAATGGTGCAATAATTGGTATGATAGGGTTTCACAGGTGATGGGGATCACTTCCTATTAACAATAACACTACAGCACTCACCATCACTTACTGAGTGCCTTACATGTCCCAGGCTGGTTTAAAGTACATTACATGCATATCAGGAACCCTCACAATTATCCTATAAGGTGTACTATTATTGACAGGAATGAGAATTTTACTGATGAGAAATGTACTTACAGAGGGCTGGGTACAGAGGCTCACGTCTGTAATCCTAGCACTTTGGGAGGCTGAGGTGGGTGGGTCACCTGAGGTCAGGAGTTCAAGACCAGCCTGGCCAACATGATGAAACCCCATCTCTACTAAAAGTACAAAAATTAGCCTGGTGTGGTGGCAGGCGCCTGTAATTCCAGTCACTTGGGAGGCTGAGGCAGGAGAATCGCTTGAACCCAGGAGGCGGAGGTTGCAATGAGCCAAGATTGAGCCACTGCACTCCATCCAGACTGGGTGACAGAGTGAGACTCTGTCTCCAAAAAAAAAAAAAAAAAAAACAAAAAAAAACAGTACTTACAGAGGTTAAGTAACATGTACAAGGTCATGTAGCTAGTAAAACAGCAGAGCTGGGATTTAATCCTAGGTTCTCTCTCTTTAATTCCAAAGCCAGTCACCTTTTTATTGTTCTCAAATTCACACAGGAAGACGGTTCTCAATTGGAGTCAATTTTGTCCCTCAGGGAATATTTGGGGATATCCAGACTTTTCTATTTCTCATAAATGAAAGAGTGAGGGTGAGTGGCTAGTAGGCAGAGGCTAGGAATTGAACTAAACATCCTACAATTCACACAACAGTCCCCCTGACCAAAGAACTGCCTGACCCAAAAGTCAACAGTACTAAGGAAATGTTCACTAAACAAAGACTTTCCAAAAAACCTGTTAAAGGTGGGACTGCAGCTCAGTCTTGAAGCACAGGTAGGATCTGAATTGGGGGCGCGGGGGACAGTGGTGATAATGGTGAATTCTAGATAAGGGAAACAGAACACATAGCACAAGATAGCTTCAAAAGACAGTGAATAAGCCTCTTAGAAAAACTGAAGAAAAGCAATTTGAAGGGGAAGTGGGAACAAGACTAAAAAGCTGAAATGATCTTTTTGAAAAACGAAGACACCTGGACTAGATTTGATAAAGATTTCTGAACAGGGAAGAGACATGAACAATATAACATATCAAGAATGATCAAAATAATCAGGAAACCAGGGCAAAGAGATTAGTTAGAATGATACTGTAATACTTAAATGCTAAGATATCAGAGTTTATGCTTTTGTGTGGTGGTAGTGAGAAAGAAGAAAGAAACCATAGGCATACACACTACTATGTATCATAAATTTTTGTGGTTTTTTGGTCTCAAATGATTATTCTCAATTACCATTCTTACCTGTAATGCACTGAAACTGTCCATCTTCTCTTCTTATTGTAAATGCTTCTCCCGGGTTAACTTGTACCAGAATAACCTTAAAAATGAGAGGAAGAAGTATTAATCAAAACAAACAAAAAAAAGCAAATCAGAACATAAAAGTAGTAACAGAGCAGATGTGAGCTATTTAACCTTATGAAACTGGGAAGGAAAATGGGGATTACACATTTAAGACGCTGGTTTGCTAAAAAAAATATTACATCACTTTTCTGGAGGTTAGACTTAAGCCAAAAGTAAAGGGAATAAAAAAAGAAGAAAGTGACACACTTTCATTGGAAAGAAAAGTCAATAAGCTTCACTCTGAAACAAAGATAGAGTCAAACCACAGAATATTTAGATCATCTAAGCGAGTTTATCAGTTGCTAAGTATCATGTTTTTCTAAAGACAAAATATAAACTGATAGGTAGAGCATAAGTTGATCATATCTGAATTAGTATCACATCTTAAGTTATATCCAAGAATGTGTTAAATGTATTCCACCATTTTAAGTAGTCTTCTTTTTATTATAAGGGTAATACATACCAATTTTACAACATTTGAAAAACAGAGAAAAAAACAGAAACCTGGAGAAAAAAAACTAAAGTCCTGCTATCCTAAGATACACATTGTTAACATTCTGATAAACTTATTAGTCTTATTCTGCACAGGATTAATTCCCCCCTAAATTCTAGACATAAGATATTCAATTCTCAATCCTTTTTAAAGTTCAATATTATTCAAAAAAGACTTTGAAGTTATTATTGAAAATATTCCATCAAAAGATTACACCATAAACGACTGAACCATTCCCCTAACTTAAGGAATTTAGGTAGTTTTCAATTTTATCATTATTGTGAACAATGCTGCAGTGAGCGTTTTGGTATGTAGTTTTCACCTCTCTACAGCTAGTATTGTTTCCTTGTGATAGATTCCCAAACACGGAATTTTGGTGCTTGTTGCTAAACTACCTTTTAAAAGGGTTTTACTACTTCACGAGGTAACTCAGGAATAGAAAACCAAACATCATGTGTTCTCACTCATAAATGGGAGCTAGCTAAGCTATGACGATGCAAAGGCATAAGAATGACATAATGGACTTTGGGGATGGGGAGAGGGGAGTGTGAAGGATAAAGGACTACAAATTGGGTACAGTGTATACTGCTCAGATGATGGGTGCACCCAAATCTCAGAAATCATCACTAAAGAACTTATTCATGTAATCGAACACCACCTGTTCCCCAAAAACCTATGGAAATAAAAAGTAACAGAGTTTTATAATACTACTTCGAATGCCCTCTGACAGTCTATGAGAACACCCTTTTACTACATTGTTTGCAACCCTGAAAATTACAGTTTTAAAATCTTTGCTGCCTTGATAGATGAAAATAGGATATTAAAATATGAGTATCCCTTATCCAAAATGCTTGGACCAAAAATGTTTCCGATTTTGGATTTTTTTTTTATTAAGGAGTGTGTGTGTGTGTGTGTGTGTGTGTATACATATATATATAAAATCAGATATTTTGGGGATAAGACCCAAGTCTAAACACAAAAATCATTTATGTTTCATATATACCTGATACACATAGCATGAAGGTAATTTCATACAATATTTTAAATAACTTTTTGCATAAAACAAAGTTTTGACTGTGTTTTGATTGCAACCTGTCATATGACCTGTCACATGAGGTTGGGTGTGGAATTCTCCACTTGTGGCATCATGTTGCTGCTCAGAAAGTTTCCAATTTTGGAGCATTTTGGTTCATCAGATTAGGGATGCCGAACCTGTACTACTGTTTTAATTTACACTTCTTTGTTATGTCTAAGTTTGTTACTAGCTCTTTTGTAAATTACCTGCATGTGTAATCTTGCCTCTTAATCTTTTGGGTTTTTAAGTGTTTTTAATGATTTGTATGAACCCATAATAATATTGTACTATAATATGTTGCAAATATTTTTCTTTTTGTTTTCTCCCTTTTACTTTCTTGTAGCCAATGTTATTTATTGTTTTCCTTTGTGTTATCTTCTAGTGCTTCTATATTTAACTTCACCTACAGCTGTGCTGTCCAATGATAACCAAGAGTCATGTGGCTATCAAGCACCTGAAATGTAGCTAGTTTGTATGGAAATGTGCTCTAAGTGTGAAATAAACACTGGATTTCAAAGGCTAAGTACATCTAGCCAGAGAAATTAAGCAAGAGGCAGAAATAAAAAGCATCCAAAGAAGAAAAGAAGTCAAATTATCCTTGTTTGCAGACAACATGATCGTATTATACTTAGAAAAACCTAAAGACTCCACCAAAATACTCTTAGAACTGATAAATTTAGTAAAGGTGTAGGGCACAAAATCAACATACAAAAATCAGCAGTATTAGCTGGGCATGGTGGCTTATGCCTGTAATCACAATACTTTGGGAGGCTGAGGTGGGAGGATTGCTTGAACCCAGGAGATTGAGACTAGCTTGGGCAATATAGCAAGACCTCACCTGCAATTAAATAATAATTACTATTTTTAAAACTCAGTAGTGTTTCTACACATGAACAACAATCAATATGAAAAAGAAATCAAGAAGGCAACCTAATTTATAATAGCTACAAAAAAACAAAACAAAACAAAACAAAACGTAGGAATACATTTAACCTAAGAAGTAAAAGATCTCTACCAGGCAAACTATAAAACTATAAAACGGCATGGTGCTAGAATAAAAACAGACATAGAGATCAATAGAACAGAACAGAGAACCTAGAAATAAATCTATGCACTTACAGCCAACTCATTCTTTTTTTAACTTTTTAACTCTTACTTTTTTCTATCTTTTCACTTAGCCTTGACATGAAACTCAATAACCAATTCATTTTCATCAAAGGAATCAAGAACATATAGTGGGGAAAGAACAGTCTTTTTAGTAAATAGTGCTCAGAAAACTGGTTTTCTATTAGGCAGAAGAATGAAACCAGAATCCCGTATTTCAACATATACAAAATCAGCTCAAAATGGCTTAAAGATTTAAATGTAAGACCTAAAAATACAGAACTCCTAGAAAAAACATTGGGAAAATACTAAAGGACCATGGTCTGGGCAAATATTTTTTTGTGTAAGACTTCAAAAGCACAGGCAACAAAAGCAAAAATAAAGTGGGATTATGTCAAGCTAAAAAGCTTTTGCACGGCAAAGGAAAAGGAAACAATCAACAAGGTAGCTGGACATGGTAGCTCACACCTATAATGCCAGCACTTTGGGAAGCTGAGGCAGGAGAATCACCTCACCCCAGGAGTTTGAGACCAGCCTGGGCAACATAGTGAGACCCCATCTTAAAAACAAATAGAAACAAAATGAAGAGACAACCCATAGAATAGAAGAAAATATCTGCAAACTTTCTATCTGGCAAGGCATTAATAACTGGAATATGTAAGGCTCTCAAATGACTCAACAGCAAAAAATAAATAAATAAAATAAAATAAATTCAGATTTAAAAACAGGCAAAAGATCTGAGTACACATTTCGCAAAAGAAGACATACAAATGGCCAACGGGTATATGAAAAAAATGCTCAACATCACTAATCATCAGGGAAATGCAAATCAAAACCAAAATGAGATATTATCTTAACCCAGTCAGAATGGCTATTACAAAAACGTCAAAAAATAACAGATGTGGGGAGGATGCAGAGAAAGGAGAATGCTCTTACATGTTGGTAGGAATGTAAATTATTATAGCCATTATGGAAAACAGTATGGAGGTTCCTCAAAACACAAACAACAGAACTACTGTATGACCCAGCAATCCCACTGCTCAGTATATATCCAAAAGAAAGGAAATCAGTATATCAAAGAGATATTTGTAGTCCCATGTTTATTGCAGCACTATCCACAAAAGCCAAGATATGGAATCAACCCAAGTGTCCATCAATGGATGAATGGATAAAGAAAATGTGGTATACATACACAATGAAATATTTTTCACCCATGAAAAAGAACAAAATCCTAGCTGGGGAACAGTGGCTCACTCCTGTAATCCCAGCACTTTGGGAGGCTGAGGTGGAAAGACTGGTTGAGCTCAGGAGTTCAACCTGCTCAGGCCAGCTTGGGCAACAGAGTGAGACCTCATCTCTACAAAAAATTAAAGAAAAAAAAAACCCGGTATGGGGGCACATGCCTGTAGTTTCAGCTACTTGGGTGGCTGAGGCAGGAGGAATGCTTGAGCTCAGGAAGTCAAGACTGTAGTGAGTTACGACGGCATCACTGCACTCCAACCTGGGCAATAAAGTGAGACCCTGTCTCAAAAAAAAAAAGAAAAAAACAAAAGAAAAAAAAGAAATCCTGTCATCTGCAGCAAAACGGATGGAAATTGAGGTCATTATGTTCAGTAAAATAAGCTAGGCATAGAAACATAAATATCGCATGTTCTCACTCATATGTGGGAGCTAAAAAAGTGGAACTAAAGGACGTAGAGAATAGAACCGTGGTTGCTGGAGGTTGGGAAGGTGGGTGTGAGATTGAGAAGAAATTAGTTAATAGGTACAAAATTACAGTTAGATAGAAATAATACGTTCTTGTATTTGATAGTAAATAACTTATAGTTACTACTTTATTATGTATTTAAAAGTAGCTAGAAGAATTGTCGTGTTTCCAAAACAAAGATAAATGTTTGAGATGACAGATATCCCAATTATCCTGATTTGATCATTGGACATTGTATACATGTATCAAAATATCACATGTATCTTTAAAAATACATTAAAAACCCTAAGGCTTAGTATTAAAAAACTTTGGTACTTCATATTGATTACATGTTGAAACAATATTCTGGACATACTGGGTTAAAACGTTATAATTAATTTTTCCTGTTTTTCATTTTTAAACATGGCTACTAAAAAATTTAACACTACTTATTAGCTGGGCATGGTGGCAGGCGCCTGTAACCCCAGCTACTCGGGAGGCTGAAGCAGGAGAACTGCCTGAACCCAGGAGGCGGAGATTGCAATGAGCCAAGATCATGCCATTGCACTCCAGCCCAGGTGACAGTGCGAGACTCTGTCTCAAAAAAATAAATAAATAAAAATAAATTTAAAAAAAAACACTACTCATGTGGCTTGCATTATATTTCTATTAGGTAACACTGATCCAGAGGTTTGGTAAGTACTAGTTCCTATTTTTCCTAGTTTTTATATAATTTAATTGCTTATATTTATTTCTTTGATGTATCTAAAATTTATCTGGAAGACTCAAAAGTATTTTTTTCCCTTGAGAGTTAACCAGTACAATTTGCTAAATTTAGGATACTTTCTTTTGCTTGCAATATACTATTTTGGCCTATCTCACTCATACTAGTATCTGCTCTAGCAAAAGTATCTTTGGAAATATGTTTTAATAATTTTAAGCAGTGTAACTTTGGATTTCTGATGGTGTACCTCAATTATTACTCCTCTTGTCAAACGCTTCTTTGATATTGACTAGTGAGAGAAGTGCTATAATAGGGGCAGTAAAATACTATCAAAGCACTGAAGATTGAATATGTAAATTAGTCTGTTACCTGAGCACTTGTGTGTACATGTATGTATGTTTGTATGTTTAATGCCTTTTTAGAGTATGTAAAATTTAAGCTGAGTCTTGAAGACTCATTAGGAATTGGCTAGGCAAGAAGAGTGGAAGACCTAGAGAAGAGTAAGTGCAAAGCACAAGGACTGGAAATGACATGAAATTTACTGTGTTCAATGAACCAAAAGAAATTCTGGAGTTCCATACGGTTGGAGCATGGGGGTGGGGGAACACAGGGGAAGGGTGAGAAATATAGTAAGCAGTAGATACGAACCAGGTGATGAAGGGCCTTGTGAGCCATTTTAAGGACAATGAAAAGTTTTACTTAAGCAGGGTAGTACCACAGAGGATTAACTCAGGAGGCCACCGTCATCTAGGTAGGTTCCTTTAAAGATACTAATTTCTACTTTTAACTTGTATCATTTCCTTTGTTCTCCTTAGGCTGACTTTGTTGTTTTTTCTAATCTTTTCAGTTGAATACTCATTTCATTCTCTTCTTAATCTACATTTAAGATTATGAGTTTTACTTAAATCAGCTTAACAATGTAGAGTATTTTCAGTACATTTCTTTTTAACTTTTATTTTAGGTGCAGGGTACATGTGCAGGTTTGTTACATAAGTAAACTGATGTCACGGGGGTTAGTTGTACATATTATTTTGCAACCCAGGTACTAAACCTAGTACCCAATAGTTATTTTTTTTCTTCTCCTCTTCATCCTCCCACCCTCCACCTTCAGGTAAGCCTCAGTGTCTGTTGTTCCCCTCTTTATGTCCATGTGTTCTCATCATTTAGCTCCTACTTATAAGTGAGAACATGTTGTATTTGTTTTCTGTTCTCGCATTAGTTTTCTTAGGATAATGGCCTCCAGCTCCATCCATGACCCTGCAAAGGACACAATCTCATTCCTTTTTATGGCTGCATAGTATTCCATGGTGTATATGTACCACATTTTCTTTACCTAGTCTGCCACTGAGAGGCATTTAGGTTGATTCCATGTTTTGGCTATTGTGAATAGTGTGGAAATGAACGCATGCATGCATGCGTCTTCCTGACATAACAGAACAATTTGTATTCTTTTGGGCATATATCCAGTAATGGGACTGCTGGGTCAAAAAGTAATTCTGTTTTCAGCCCTTTGAGGAATCACTACAATGGTTGATTTCACAATGGTTGATTTATCACTATTTTTTAGATTTTCTGCTATTCTGTTCTTGATCTCCTTTGCGATCCGATAACTGTTTATTTATTTATTTTTTATAGACGTGTATCACTCTGTTTCCTAGGCTGGAGTACAATGGTGCCATCACAGTTCACTGCAGCCTTGACCTCCTAGGCTCAATCTATCCTCCCATCGTTGCCTCCAGGGTAGTTGGGACTACAGGTGCACACCACTACACCTGGCTAAATTGTGTGTGTGTGTGTGTGTGTGTGTATATACATATATATAATTTTTTTTTTTTTAATAAAGATGGGGTTTTGCCATGTTGTCCAGGCTGGTTTCAAACTCCTGGCCTCAAGCGATCCGCCCACCTTGGCCTCCCAAAGTGCTGGGATTACAGGAGAGCCACCATGCTTGGCCTGTAAAACATACTTACAATTTTGAAAGTAGGCTGAAGGATGCTCCTTTTGCTTTTATTTCCAACACATTTTTAATGATTCTAACAAATCTATGGTTCTTAAAATTTTTAAACCATTCCATCTTTTCCACCCTTTTTCTAATTAGTGATAAAATTTTATAGTGGTGGTGAATTACTGTAGGATGTTACTTGAGACCAGCATGTAGATAAAGCACAAGAGTTCTTAACCTGGGGGTCACAGATGGGATTCAAAGGATTTGTAAACAACCCAGATTGGTATATAAAACTTTCTGTAGATATTACAATTTCTGAGCACTGTTTTCATCAGATTTTTAGAGGCCCAAGACCCAAAGTAGATTAAGAACTATTAGGACAGAGGAAATCAAGAAGAAATGATTGAATTAACCCATTTATGCCAGAGGTGTAAGGTTTCTTTTTGAAAAATCAGAACTTGGCGATGACCTTGAGCAGTAGGATATAAATAACTCCCACAAGCTTAGCATTCCAATAATGGTACACTAGGCATAAACGGGTTAATAAAATCATGGCTAAACTACCTAAATATCTTTGCTTTACATCCACTTTACCCTATGGATACAATGAGTCCTCAAAATTCTGTATTTTGACCAAGCTATTAATACTTGTTGCTGAGGTTATCCAGGCAGAATGCCAAACCAACAATCTGCTCAAAGAGAGAAGGATAAAGAGGGAAATTAGAGAGGGAATTAAGAAATGCAAAAGACACTGCTCTAATGTTATTAGTTGATAGACAAATCAGAGATATTTAAAGAATAAATGTAGGCACATCTTACATATCCTTGAAGAATAAAGAAAGTATTATAATTAAAATCTACAATAACCCAAAAGCAATTTTTTTTTAAACTAAAAATTTTCAGTTCTTCCCTCATCTGACCTTTTAGCAGAATAGCCAATTAACAGCATGATACAATCCTTTGGCTTTCCAGGTTACAATTTATTACTTCTTTACCCATCTCATCATGTCTGTTATAAGCCAGTCTAGTCCAGTCAAACATTCCTTCCTGCCTCTACACTTTTGTCCATAAAGTCTTCTCTGAGGTAATTAAAAAATAGACTGTTTTATGAATTAACATGCAAGAATATACAGATGCAAAACAATGCTATTCTCATATGAATGGGTTTGGTGGAGGGGCAAAAAGGAATAGTCATTATGAATATAAGCTTTGAGGGTGGTGGGGGGAAAGGAGAGGGATAGCATTAGAAGAAATACCTAATGCAGATGACGAGTTGATGGGTGCAGCAAATCACCATGGCACATGTATACCTATGTAACAAACCTGCACATTCTGCACATGTATCCCAGAACTTAAACTATATATTTTTAAAAAATGTTGTTTAGAAAATAATAATAATATAAGCTTTGAAGTACCTCTAATCTCAACTTTCAATGTGCTTCACCACTTAATAGCAATTTTTAACTTTGGGTATGTTACTTAAGTCTTTGTCGCCTAGTCTGAAAACGGAGATCTATAATGATTTTGCCACAGGTCTGTTGAAGGATTAACAGATATTATATATGTAAAACATATAGCACAGTGTGCCATACACAGTAAGCAGCAGTAAGTGAAGCCTATTATATTTCTTCAGTAAGTGTTTCTTGGGCACCATAAATACCAGATACTCTTTAGGTTATCTAGCAATTAACTATATGGGTGAGAGATCTATTCTAGAGGACTCAGAAGTACTGAAACTGCTTTTTTCTATATTGCCTTGAGAGTTTAGTTCAGAAGTCACAAATGAAAAAGTCTTACTACTTTATTTTTTGTCTCTGACTCAAAATCTTATCTACTATGCTTGGCTCCAAATGACTATTTTAATAACCAAAATGAATACAGGAATACAGCTTTTTTAGAATTTTCAAAGGTATTTATAATTCGGCATTTTCCTACTCATCCAACCAGGTCTGCCAAATGAACTGATAGAACTCTGAAAGAACAAAGAATTTTGTCACTGAGATACCCAAAACAATGTACTACAGTACTTATTACATACTCAAAAAATATTTTTTGAGTAGGAGAATAAGCAAATGAGTAACATTTGCTTAGCATAAACTTGAATGTTTTTAGAACTCTATCATACTGACCAGACAACTTTAAATCATTTTCACAAGCTGCTTGGCCTTATACTCTAATTTTAGTATTTCTTATAAATGTCTAAGAAAATAAATTTTTTACAAATGAAGAATTATTCTCATATTTTACTATGTATTAAGTTATCAAACTGGGATACAGTCATGGAAATACACAACGTAAATGAAATAAGAGTAAAAGGTACCCTCTGTCCCCTTATTCAAGTCCAGAAACCATCATGTTCAATCATAAAACCATTATGTTTATCTTTCCAGAAGGTTACTATGCACACAGAAATACCAGCCTCCCCTAATACACACCATTTTCTTTAAACACAAGATCTTACTAGACATATATATTCAGCAAAAATTCACTGAAATCCAACCATGTAGTATATCTTGTTCTAGGCTGATATAGGTGAACAAGAGAAGCAGAACCCATCCCCTTTTGGATGATACATTCTGATGGAAAAGTGGCAATAAACAGACAAACAGGTATGTAACATAAATTAGGAAGTGTGGTTACACTGGTGGTCCCCAGTGAATCACACCTCTTGGTATTACATATTGTACAGTCCTCAACACTAACTCTGGGTTTGGCCATGTGACTTGGTTTTCATAAGCACTTAGACACTGGGCCCTGTGACTCTTGGAAAGTTCCCTCCTGGGTTCCTGAGCTACCATGTAAAGAGGGTTCAGATACTCTGCTGAAGATCCCACAAAGATGGGGAGAGAGAGCTGCCTGACCAGCCCATTGCAGGTTTTTTGCTCCTGTTGACTCTATATGTCTTTAAGTAGGTGAGTAACTCTAGGCAAGACCAGTGGAAAGACTGCTCAGTTGAGCTCTGCTCAGAGAGCAGAAATGGAGCAAATAAATGGTTGTTGATTTGAGGCACTAAGTTTTGAGTTGGTTTTTTATACAACAACAGATAACTGAATCAGAAATTGAAAAGTATGATGAATTTTTTCACTCATACAACTTTCCAAAGCAGTATACATACAGACCTACTCATTCATTATAACATACCGTAAGCAGACACAGAAGGTCTCCAGGGACTACAGGAATTTAATAAACATGAACAGTCAGCTTGCTTTATAGCCTCCTGCCTTGCAACCTGTTTTTTCCCAAACCCCGTATGTTACGTGGTCATCTAGTCGGTTGGAATCAGCTACTGACAGACCCCAGCAACTTACAGATGAACCCAAGTGAACTTTCCGCCTCACCATGCTATAAAGTCTGCACCCCAGGGGGAGTTATAGCATCATTATCATTACATGCAACCTATGTGCTGGCATAACGACTGACTGTGTCTGCACCACTTGGGCCCCTCCTCTATATGTGATGACGTATCCTCTCCCTTCTCCACTGACCCATGAAATCTTCCTGTCACTCTCCCTCAGGGAGACACTGCTTTGGAGAATACTCTCAGTGATCTCTTTCCTTGTGATATGTAATAAAACTTCTATTGGTCAAAACCTGCGTTTTTGTGGACACTTGTTTGTTGCTTGCTAGGTGAACAACCCCGCTTTTTTGAGGCGGGGGGCAATATTTCTATATTTATCAGCAATCTTGACTTCTTTTTCCACAGACTACTTTTTTTTTGAGACGGAGTCTTGCTCTGTCGCCCCGGCTGGAGTGCAATGGCACAATCTCGGCTCACTGCAACCTCCACCTCCCAGGTTCAAGCGATTCTCCTGCCTCCGCCTCCCAAGTAGCTGGGATTACAGGTGCTTGCCACCATGCCTGGCTAATTTTTGTATTTTTAGTAGAGACGGAATTTCACCATGTTGGTGAGGCTGATCTCAAACTCCTGACCTCATGATCCGCCTGCCTCGGCCTCCCAAAGTGCTGAGATTACAGGCATGAGCCACCGCGCCTGGCCTCCACAGTCTATTTATTGATATCCTGTACCTGTTTTTCAACTGGGTTGTTTGAATTTCTTCCACTGATTTGTAAAACAGTCCTTTGTATGCCAATGAAATGAGCCCTTTGCCATAATATGTAACACAGATACTTTCTCCAGTTTTTTCAAATAAAAAAATTTGTTTTGCTACACCGGAGTTTTACATTTTTAAGTGGAAGAATTATTGTATCAATATGTTTTCCTTTATAGCTTCTGGGTTTCATTTTATGCTGCTGAGAAAAGAAAAACAGCTCAGAGCAGTCTGAGTTATGTGAGGCATGTAAAATTTATCAGGCCCAGAGAGACGTAAGTATGGGACTTCAGTCACACCCTATGTGCCCATGCCCAGGGGCAATTGTTTAAAGATATTTTGTTCCTGACTAACTGACTCACCCATTATCTTCATTTTCTTGGAATTTGTGATACAAGGAATAATGTATAGGCAATCAATAGCTTATGTTACATTAATGTAATTTCTTGGAAACAATTTAGGAATTGCTTCCTTTCATTTCAAAACCTAATTGTAACTGCTGCTAATTGGAGTCTACATTCAGGGCTACTTGAATCCACGCTCCTGGGTTACAATCCTCGACCCTGGCCCAAATAAGCCCTACTTACATGAATTTTGCCTCAGTTTCTTCCTTTTAGGTCAACACTATAAAGGACTTTATATTACAAGATTGTTTAAAAAAAAAAAACTTATCCAAATGTTTTTAGTATATTTAGAGTTTATTTCCTTTTAAAAACATATTTACATCTATGCTAAATCCAGAAGTTTTATTTGTATAGAAAATGAGTTATAGATTTGGCTTTAATGTTAGGAAACATTAGCTCATTGTCTAACTTGCCAAAATTTCGTATCTACTGTATTCTCCCACAGTGCTTAGCAATGTAGTATAGTTAAGCAAGAAATGTTCATACTTACTGGATCAAATCCTATCATGTACTAGTTGTGCTGCGGAATTCTATAAATTACTAATAATTTCTGTAACAAAATCATTCACTATATAAAGTTGAGAAAAAGAAATAAAACTAAGAAAACAAACATGACATATATAAAACTGATATTAGGTAAAAATGAAGACAAACAGACCTATTTTAAGTTAAAATATCCAGGGAAATAGTAGGAGGTGAAATGTATTCATTTATGTAAAAATATTTTCTTAAACAGCTACTGTGTGGCACACACTCTTGCAGGTACTGTGGACACCAAAAGAAGAAAAAACATCACAGTCCAAGGCATCAAGGAGTTCCCAGTCTAGGAAGAAAACAGACAGGTACTCAGCCAATTAACTTATAGTGTAACAAGTGGTATACTAGGAATATGAGCAATGCATTATAAGCATCCACTCAATCTAGGATGATCAGGGAAGATTCCTGCAGGAGATGATAAACTACACAGAATTCAGAGGGACAAGCAGAAGTTTGCAAGATAAAGACAGGAAAAGGAAACTTCAAGGAGAGGGCGCACATAATGTGTATAAAGTCATGAGGGTGAAAGAGAATGTGAGCAATCTGAATAATAGGAATTAGTGTGGCATAGCTAACATTTAAGCTAGTTTGAGAAATGTGATGGGAAAAGATAAGATTGGAAAGATAAACGGGCTGAATCATAAAGATCCTTAACTAGTAGGCTAAAGAGTTCAATTGTTAACCTTCAGGCAACACTATTAAACAGGAAAGGGTCATATCCAAAATCATTTTTACCCCAATTTATTTTGAAAATTTTTAAACCTATAGAAAAAACGCAAGAATGGTTCAATTAGCACCCACGTAACCACCTAGATTCACCAATTAATGTGTTGCCACATTTGCCCACTCTCACTCTGTTTGCTAAATGGTTTTAGAGTACCTGGGTGGTGTAAGGTTTGACCATTTGGTTAAGATAGTATCTTTCAGATGTCTGTATTAGAAAGGCACAGTTTCCCTTTGATAGTGATAATCAACAGGGTGATAACTTTGAGGCTTTGTGAATATTCTTGTCCCTGGCAATCCTTCAAACAACAGTTTCAGCAATTACTAAATCAATTATTACTATGGGGACTGTAAAATGGTGATTTTAAAACATCATTCTTTTTACATGTATTAGTCAGCATTCTTCTCCAAGAGTCTTTTGCTGGGTGTGGTACCTCATGCCTGTAATCTCAGCCAACTGGGAGGGTGAGGCAGGAGGATCACTGGAGGCCAGGAGTTAGAGACCAGTCTGGGCAACACAACAAGACCCTGTGAGAAGGAAGGAAAGAAGGAAGGAAGGAAGGAAGGAAGGAAGGAAGGAAGGAAGGAA